>NW_025843371.1:0-3156 GCF_002878395.1 Capsicum annuum | reverse complement strand
TTTTTTTTTTTAATATTTTGACCGGGTTTGACCGATTTTTTAACCTGATTTGACCGGATTTAGGTGGATTTGACCGGGTTGGGTTAAGTGGGCCGGGTTAGGGTTGTTTTTATAAATTTTACTGTTGAGCCCGGCCCGACCCACTTAACCCCAACCTGGACCCGACCCGGCCCACAACCCGATTATTTTTGATGGGCTGATTCCAGATTGGCCCGGCCCGGCCCACTTGACAGCCTTATCTAAATCACAAAGTATATTTTAAAATATTGTTATATTTATTCAATATAGGTTCTAGCAGGGTACTACTCAGAGGCTTTTCAGAGACATTTTAGCTTCACTGTTTAGGTAGGTTGGACTTACCCTACTTTTAGATTGAGCTTATATACTGAAGTTGTTGTTTCAAAGTTGCAATAATAGTTGTCAAGGCATTTTATAGCTTCTTTTTCACCTTACTCAAATAGAGAATTTTCAACCATAACAAACAACCCACATTAACAAACAGATTCAAACTTGAAAATTGAAGCCACAAAAAGTTTTCGATCTCGAGCTTCAACTCCAACAACGGCTCTTCAAATTTTTTTTCTTCCGAATCAATGGATAATCACTATTTTTCAGCTTTAAACAATTGCTACTCACAAATTTAAATCCAAATCAAATAAATTTGAACTAAACGGTTATGAAATATACTTTGAGTTACTAATCGAATAATATTTAATGTAGAAGTTTCAGCCAAAAATTATTGAAAATAGATTTGAAAAGCTTTTGAAATCAAATGGAATCCAATTATTGAAATTTGAGGAGAGAAAGATAAAGAAGAAGAAAGAAATTTTTATTTTTGTATTTGAGACTTTGTAAATAGATAAAGAGAAAAAAACTGAAAAAGAAAAAATCGAATGAAAAATGAAAAAAGAATATTAAGAAAATAAAAATCAAATGATGAGGTGGCACGCCACATGACGTCCACCTCACCCAAATGTTAAGCCATGTGGAAGAGTGTTAAATATAGGGGTACTAGTGTACGTACCCGCGCGATGCGCAAATAATACTAAGGAAAAAGCCTCAAATATGCCATTGAACTATCAGAAATGACTCATTTATGCCATCAGTTAAATGTTTAGCTCATTCATGTCATCGCTGTTACAAAATCGGCTCATCCATGCCATTAATTTTTAACGGTGATTTTCAAAAACAGCTTTGCCACGTGGCCTTTTATTAAAGGTCAACATCATTAATTAAAATAAGATAAAAGGCTCAAATATGCCATTAAACTATCAGAAATGGCTCATTTATGCCATCAGTTAAAAGTTCAGCTCATTCATGCCATCGTCGTTATAAAATCAACTCACCCATGTCATTACTTTTTAATGGTGGATTTTCAAAAACAGTTTTGCCATGTGGCCTTTTATTAGAGGTCCGTGACATTAATTAAAATAAATCAATATTATTTTTAAAATATCTTAGATGCATTAAAAACAACCGATTCATTTAACATAACCCGACCCACACCCATTAAAATATTTTTTCCTACAACAACAATTATTTTTCTAATAAGAAAAAATAGTGATTAATGTGTATCCTTTGGCTATTTCTAGTTGATTCTAAATCATTATAAATGCTACGCTTAACAAAAACCTCAAAAATTCTATCCTACAATAACTGATTAGTTTTAATTTCAGTGACTCCAATATATACTCTGAAGTTGCAAGAAATAAACCAATGAACAATTAGGGCAAGTAAGAAAAAGAAAGAGGCGTACCAATAGAACTCCATTCTCCCATCACGAATTCGGGGAGTATACATTATTGAAAAAATTATTTCCAAATAACGACTTAAAAGAAGTCTGTTATCCCAATTATCCCTCCATACATATGGAATAACTTCTCCAATCACGAATTAGTAGAGCATACATTGTTAAAAAATTATTTTCAAATAACGGCTTAAAAGAAGTCTGCTATTCCAATTATCCCGCCATGTATATGGGATAACTTCTCCCATCATTATGGTATAAATGCTGGAATAAATAATCCTGATACTAACTAATTTAAGATATTTTGAAATTAATAGTGATTTCTTTTAATTAATGGCGTGGACTTCTAATTAAAGACCACGTGGCAAAGCTATTTTTAAAAACCCATCATTAAAAAGTAATGGCATGAGTGAGTTGATTTTATAACGGTAATGACATGAATGTGCCGAACTTTTAACTGATGACATAAATGAGTCATTTCTGATAATTCAATGGCATATTTGAGCCTTTTTGCTTATTTTAATTAATGACGTGGACCTCTAATAAAAGATCACGTGACAAAGTTGTTTTTGAAAACCACCGTTAAAAAGCAATGGCATGGATGAGTTGATTTTGTAAAGGCGATGACATGAATGAGCTCAACTTTTAACTGATGACATAAATGAGCCATTTCTGTTAGTTCAGTGGTATATTTGAGCCTTTTCCTAATATTAAATAAATATTTCTAATATTTCATGTTGGGATGTCTTATTCGATCATGTTAAATTCTGTTATCTTTACAAAATTCAACTATCATATTATTTCTAAACAAAATGTGAAAATAAAGTAAATTTTTTCTCTACCCTCATCCACCTCTCATCCCTACCGCCACCTCAACTCCACTCCCTACCCCTCAATTTGTTTTTTAAAAAAATCATGCCTTTTTTCCAAAAAACCCCCCCCCCCCCCCCCCCCCCCCCCAAACCTCAATTTCCCGACCTCTAACTAAATTTTTATGGAAAAAAATAAACATGTAATTATAAAACTATTATGTTTCAGATTTTTTTTAATTATACTATTCACAATTTAAAGATATTATATTCTTTATATTTCCCCTACCCCACTCCCCTATTTTTAATCAAATTTATATTGGTAAAAACAATCATTCATAATTTAAAGATATTAGATTGTTAATATCCCCTTCCCCTCCCCACACACTTCTAATCAAATTTATATGAGTAAAAGCAATCATGTAATTATGAGAAAAAAAACTTTATTTTTAATGTTTTCTTTATTATATTGTTTTGCAATATAAAGATTTCAGATTGTTAATATTGATTGTTTTTGCTTTTGAAATTTTATTCTATTGTACCTTGGGAGTGGAAGGGGCTCTCACCAATCTACTATTTTTAAATTATGAATGATTGTTT
>NW_025843370.1:0-3221 GCF_002878395.1 Capsicum annuum | reverse complement strand
CATGTCATGATCATGAACTTGTACATGGGAATATCTTAAACATGGAAGTATAGCATGATTACATAACTAAGATCATGAATTGGGGAATTCACATGTAATTCGCTTAAAATAGGACATAAGAGTTTCATCAAAACATGTAAGTTCATAGTTTGAATGTAATAATGTCTTAAACATGAGGAAAAATTAAAGTTACATGGAAAAGTTCATAGCTTGGGGATTCGTCTTGAAATTGACTTAACATGATATGGGAATTTCATCAAACATGTGGAAGGCATGAATTAAAAACATGAGAATATTGCTAAACATCATGAATTTAGGTTCCATCATGGAATTTACTTGAATAAAACATGGGAAATTCAAATTCAAAGCATAAGGAATTCAAAATCTTTCATGGAATCATACACGGGCTGAATTGAATTAAGAACATCATGAAAACATGAAATTCAATCTTTCTTGAGCATACAAAATACCATAGTAATGGAAAATTCATTCTTTAATTAAAAGAAAATCTTGAAAGCATTCTTGAATTAGGAAACTTGAGTTTTCGCTTTTCTTGAATAAAATTTGATGAAGTTCTTGGTGTTCTTGAGGAGGCTAGAGTTTTTCTTTGAGAGAAAAGATAAATAATTGAGTGTATATTGCTTTTGGGGGCTGAAATTAAGTGTTAAGGGTGGATTTGAGAGAGGAGAAGTGACTAAAGTTCCCTTAGATCCTTTAAAAACTGAATTATCATGTGAAACGGTTACGTAACGCAAGCTGATGCGTCGTGTCGCTATCGCATCGGCTTACTGCCTCACATGAAAATGCCAAAACTTTTCGCTCGGGCATCAGATTTTGGCGAAATTGGTATAGTTGGAAAGCTAATTCAACTATCTATAATTTAGTGGGTCTTAAACTGCAAAATTCTATGTATATAAAATGTTATACACGTTTAAATTAGACCCTTGTAGAATCGAATGCCAAACTTCGGACGAATCAA
Source organism: Capsicum annuum (assembly GCF_002878395.1). Taxonomy (NCBI): domain Eukaryota; kingdom Viridiplantae; phylum Streptophyta; class Magnoliopsida; order Solanales; family Solanaceae; genus Capsicum; species Capsicum annuum. The sequence goes on along the minus strand of NW_025843370.1, from coordinate 2,242 downwards.
AGACTCTAAGCTCAACTTTGTTCTAAGTGATTCTTATGAACATTTTTCACCTCAAAAGCAAATCAAACATGAGGATAAATATCATGAAACTCATATTTGCATGGGAATTATCATAGCTTTTACACGTAAGAACGATGGTTTAAAGACTAGCCCAAAAAAGCGGGGTATTACATGCATGCTAAGTGTAAATGACTCACCTTGAAGTTGAATAAAACAAAGACTGCAAAATGATAAACATGCACAATAAAGAAGCATAATAAACTTTATGAGTCATAACACTTCATTTCTAAAAGCTTTACTTTTTATTCTTCTTTTGGGAGATTCTTCTAACCGACATAAATTATGTGAGCTACCATGTAGTCCAATGTCTTACCCATATTAGGGAGAGTTATTTCACCCTTGCCATCGAAATAGAGCCTTAACTTAAGTGATCACTGAACTTCATCCATATTGGGAAAAACCTTAGCATACGTTGGCTCGTAGTTTCTAGGAATTTAGGATACACTCATCCGCATTTCTTTCTCGATGCTAAATACTAATCCCAGGTTACTTATATGCTCATACTTTAAGAAATCCACCAGAAAATAGCATAAGGGTGTATAGAATGAAAAGTAGTTATGCTTCTTTTTACTTTAAATCATAATCAAGATGACCAGTTTGTGGATTTCAAGTCTTATCACTAGATCAAAAGATCAAGCCTTTCCTAAAATCATGCAATAGAATATATCAATGGAGCTTAAAAGCATCAACTTCTTGTAAATTCAATACTTGTACTTAGGACTTGGAATTCATGCTTTAGTTCATAGAAATTTATAACAAAATATCATGCTAAATAATCATCTTGAAATCTTTTAACAATATTCTAGTCAAGATAAGGAAATTCAAATCACAATATGAATCTTATGAGTCAAAACATGGATATATGTCAACTTTGATGCACATAAAGCTTTCAATCACATGATAGTATCATACTTCAAGAATATGGTTATTTAGGTGTGAACCCTAATTCAAAATAAGTAAATAAATCTTAAAATCATACTTTTTGGGAAAAGGGATGAAATAATAACCTTGTTCATAAACCACGCATACCTGGATTTTTTGACTTGTGAAGAGAGTTTGAATCTTGAGACTTGAGGGATGAGTTGTGTGAGATGAACCCTAATCTTGATGTTCTTAAAGATGGGAGGATAAAGTGTCATTATTTAATTGATGAATAGAGGAAAATAATGCCTCTTTGAGGGTTATAGGTCGTGGATGGGAAGTTACAAGAGAGAAAAAGACCACAAAGCCCTTAGCTAAACTTTATAAAAATTGGTCGTCAATCTTTACGAACCAACCATATGACTCATATGGAAGGGTACGACTATACCCCTCAACTCGTAAGCTTTGAAGAATCTAGGAGGGTACACACTGGTCAATATACGAGTCCCACCTATGACAAGTATCAAATTTATACGGCTCTTAGGCCCCTCTCATAATTTGGTTAGAATCTCAGAGAGTCTATACTAATAGAATAATAACTTACCTCCATTCAACTCCTACCCTACTTGATGACTTCTAGGGGTCAAGTCATACCTACAATAGAATGTCCACCATTCCATACTGCCTTGCATATGACTAAAACATACCACTCGTATGTTGTATGTATGACTCAAGGAAGAAGTCATATGATGTACCAAAACTTCTAGACAAGGGGTATTACAATATCTCCCTCATAAAAACATTCATCCTCGAATGTGATTTATCTAAGATTGGGATTTGGACAAGAATCAACACCTGTGTATTGATATTTACAACCAAGCTTACTACTATCACAAGGAATCAGTTCCTTATAACATAAAATACAATATAGGAGCACTTAAATGAACTTTAAGGGAAAGAACTTGTTGGAATAACACTTTACCATAGGTAGGAATGGAACTAGAAGAAAAGAGATGAGGATATTTGTCATCATGTCTGCTTCAGCTTCCCAAGTGTCTCCTTCACCAATTAGTTCCTCCAAAGGACTTTCACCGATGCTACTTCTTTGTTCCTTAGCCTTCGCACCTACCTATCAAGTATCTCAACAAAAAATTCTTCAAACATCAAGTTATCTTTAACCCCAACACTCTCAAGGGGAACTACTAAGGATGGATTTCCAATACACTTCTTAAGCATCGAGACATGGAACACTGGTGAACTGCAACTCACTCTATCAGAACACTCAATTCATTAGCAATCTCTCCTATATTCTTTACTATCT
>NW_025843369.1:0-1507 GCF_002878395.1 Capsicum annuum | reverse complement strand
AAAATGACCAAAATACCCTTATGAAATAAATTTCCAGTTGCTGAAAATCATAGCTGATGACATTTATGATAAGGCATCACAAATATGGTAAGATATCACGAATGTCGTCACTTAGGAGCTGGTTTCTGCCTATGGCTGACGACCTTCGTGATAGGGCGTCACAAATGTGGTAAGCTACCACGAATGTCGTCACTTAGGAGCTAGTTTCTTCCTAAGGCTGACGACCTTCGTGATAGGGCGTCACAAATGTGGTAAGTTACCACGAATGTCGCCACGTAGGAGCTGGTTTCTACCTAAGGCTGACGACCTTCGTGATAGGGTGTCACAAATGTGGTAAGCTACCACGAATGTTGTCACACTGTTTCCAGCCCGACAAACTGGAGTAAAATAGGAATAACTCTTTGCTCCGATATAGGATTTAGGAGAAATTGGTATCGTTCGAAATATAATTCAATTATATATCTGTTGATAGGTCATGAGCTAAAAAATTCCAAGAATAATGAGAGATATGCTCATTTGAAGTTGACTATACCAATATCCTTCTCAAGAATTCAATTGATAAGGAATGTTTTGATTCCTCTGAGAGCTGGGAGTTATTTGAAGCCTTAATATACATCTAACCTAATCATAAAACTATAAAAGAACATGATGTACTATGCATGATCTTGGTACATGGCTCTAATATTGGTTTTGATTTTTTGGGGTATTAGAATATCTCCCTCTTGGAAACATTCGTCCTCGAATGATGGCTGCTTGAGAGGGGAGAAAAGATAAAACGACGCATACACTGATCATGCTCAACTGGCACATGATTATAGGACTGAATTGAATTCTAAAGTGAATATAGCCCAACTGAACATGCATATCTTTATGCATGACTGATAGCTGGACTCATGAATGCATGATAAGCTATGCACTGATACTTGATACCAATTTTATACTTGAATTTTGAACATGTAACTGAATAAGATTAAGGAAAATGGTTACCTAGAGCTAAGTCTGAATTACCAGAGAAAAGATGAGGGTACTTGGTTTGCATGTCTTCTTCTGCTTCTTAAGTAGCTCCCTTTATGGACTGATTCCGCCAAAGAACCTTGACTAGAGATACTTCTTTGTTCCTCAGCCTGCGAGTCTGATAGTCGAGGATTTTGACTGGAATCTCTTCATAAGAGAGGCTATTCTGAATGTCAACATTCTGAATAAGGACTACAACTACTGGGTCACATATGCACTTCTTGAGCAAAGAGACATGGAAGACTGGATGAACTGAGGCTAGATCTTAAGGTAATTCGAGCTCATAAGCTACCTTGCCGAAGCGACAGAGAATCCTGAAGGGACCATCATATTTCCCTTCTTGCCGAATCTCTTCACTCCCTTCATGGGAGAGATATATATATAGACATAGTCATTGACCTCAAATTCAAGATCCTTTCTATGAACATCTGCATAAGACTTCTGTCGGCTCTGAGCATCCCAGAGTCTTTATCTGATCAACTGAACTTTCTCT
>NW_025843368.1:0-1467 GCF_002878395.1 Capsicum annuum | reverse complement strand
GAAAGTAAACTTACCTTATCCTCATACCAGACACACATATTTGTCATATTCGAGAAGTATTTGGCGGTAAATGAATATATGGTGTATTATTTTTGAACCTTCATGATGAATTTTTCCAGTTCCTTCTTCTTCTCCTTAACAAGCACTGCAAATATGTCCACCTTCTTCAGTGTCCCCTGAACTTCAATAACTATTGAAGTGGGGGGATTTACAATTTTTGTAGATTTCAGAATGGAAAGAATTTATCTAATTTTTCTTCTCTTCCTCCTAACCTCCACTGTAGGAGTGCATGGCTCTCTCACCTTGTTGGATGGTATGACACCCCTCCTGGATTTCAAATCCTCGACAAATTCAGCAATAGACTCTAGATTTTCAAGGAGTTTATCTTCTCTGTCCTTATATACTTTGCATTAGCAATGAGAACATGAGGGTGAGGAGAGGTGAGAGGGACTGTGGGTGGGAGACCTGTGCAAGGGGTGTTTTCAAACATATTTATTTTTTATTGAGCACCAACATGCTCATAATCATGACTGGCAGCAGCAGCAGTAGAAGGATAGTTGCCACCATCACAAACAACTCCACCAGCAACACCACCATAAGAAGAACCTAGATCTGTTGCAGTTTAAGGTTGATCATGAAGAGATTCAACATTAGGATGACCTTGCCTAACTGCTCTTCTTATGGATGTTTCTCCAATCAATTCCTTCTTTATTAACTCCACTGTTGGGTCTTCTTTTGTATCAACAAGACCCAGAGTAAGAAAAGAAGACATCCCCAGCTCATCAATAGTAGGCACGATCCAAAGATGCACAACCTATAAAGAGGAAATTAAATCATATAATAATAATTTACAGTCAGTTGAGTTACATGGGGATTGGGTTACATGGATATTAACACAGCCAACTTATGCAATAGACGATCTAGCTACCACAATAGTTGATTTGTATGTTGAAACAGATTAATAATATGTTGTATCAGATTACCCATATGTTACATAATTTGCAGTAGATGGGTAATTTGTTGAGCAGGGTTCAGAGAACCAGAGCACAGATAGTTAATCTGTTGTAAAATATGGATCATCTGTTGCAACAGATTACCTATCTATTGTACCAGTTGTAGTTGATGGGTAATCTATTGTAATAGACGACCTATCTGTTGCAACAGATGGAACTTTTGTTTCAATATCTTTCTTTGAAGCAAATTATTTTAGTTGAAAAAGGTGTACTGCATCATCCAGAGGGTTAAAGAGATCAGCCTCGTTAATATTTTTTTTTGCTGCTCTCTGCTGCAGCCAACCACCTAAGGATCCTTGGATGAGAAACCTTATCCAGGTAATCCTTAAAATGCTTTTGAAGGGGAGGAATGGCTTCACATGACCAAGCCTAAAAAATTTTAAACAGGAAGCAAGAAAAGAAAATTCATAACTATATTCAATATAAATTAATGAAGGAGTAAAAATAGTGATCA
>NW_025843367.1:0-1450 GCF_002878395.1 Capsicum annuum | reverse complement strand
TCGATCACAAGAAAGTTGGTGAGAGTACCCTTCCATTAAACTTTTTTTTCTTTCTTTTTTCTAATTATCTGGGAGTTGGTACACTGTCATTTTATAAACGTGCATTTTCTATAGTTAGTTTAATGATGATGCACATTTAATTTTAATCAAATATAGAAAAAAAGGCACATGCTTTTGCAAGAATTGTTGTGAAAAAATTCCTCAAAAAAAGCATATAATCGACAAGATCTTTTGAGTGTCTATCTAAACATATTTTTTGTCATGATCAAAATTTATGATACATATTATTCGTTTTAAGTTCAGTTCTATATAAATTTAAGTTGTCATATCGAGCTTCAAAAAGAAATTTACCATGTAAGTTGAGCTATGCCTTATGTTATTTGTTGGTGTGATATACCACAATGATTAAATTATAGTTGGAAACATAAAATGAATAAAAATTGAAGAAAATAAGATAATCTTCTTTTTGGCTGAGGCACGGATATCTCGCTTTCTTTAAGGAGATTCAAGTCCACTGCGGCATAATCTACACTGATCCAGTAGTATATCTCTTGACTTGTCCCCTCTAGGATACAACAACCCATCAACGATGTACAACTCAAGCAACTCCGGATTAGTTGAAGAGTCTGAAGCTCCACCATAAGAACACCTTCCTTCAACATATATTTACTCTCTTTGTATAGTGAATATGGATAATTACTCTTTCTCTTTTATTTCAATGTGAAATTCACATAAAGTATCATGTACATGTTATCTTCCAGAAGCTTGTAGTCTAAAAAGTTGTCAATTCCGCTTGACCCATCCTCTGTCATGAGCGTCATATTATTGCTCAAAAAACTCGTTGTAATGCCCCGTATTCTTCCTAGTGCAATTCAGCTCATAATGTATGCATAAGAGGGCTAAGACCTCAAAAAAATCTAGCTAAAACGTTGAAGACTCAGTCTCATTTTTTGCCTCTAAACTTTGATGATTTTATTCTAGACCTTCCTGACCCCGAAAAGTTGGTTCCTAAGTTAATTCATGATCAGGGTTGTCAATAATTCATTTCGGATGAGTTTTGAATTTTTTGGACAAGGTTTGAGGTTTGAGATTTGTTTTGATGTTCAAAACAACAAGTCAACGCGATAAGACCTCGACACATCGCCCATCGTGTTGATAGGGTCAACGCGTCAGCTGAGCGACACAACGCGTCACCAATCGCGTTACTAGGTGCTTTTCAGCATATTTAATCCCGAGTCCAGGAGGGTATTTCAGTATTTTTTTCCTCACCTTAACACAGGATTTAGGTCCCAAAAAAGCATTATTGCCTCATTTTTCACAATCCTCTCAAAATCAAAAGCATTCCCTCTCAAGAACAAACCCTAGCCCCTTCAACATTCAAGAACAATTCTCAAGAAATTCATAAGAACTTTCAAAAATTATTAATTAAGGTATGTTAAATATTCATGCA
>NW_025843366.1:0-1811 GCF_002878395.1 Capsicum annuum | reverse complement strand
CATGAAAATGATTCTATTAGATGGCATTCCGACATATTCGTCAAATCTTTCTTGAAGAAATTCCACTTTCCTCTTTTCATTTTCTTTCTTATGTGCGTTTTGTCTTTTCAGTTTGCTTTGTTTTTGTTTCTTTGTTTTTTCTGATTTCTTTTATTGGGCTTGGATCTGCCTGCACACATTTTTATCAATAAAATTAGGATAAACACCATAAATTTCGATACTTTCAAGCTTAGTTATAGAAAATTTTACTATTTCGCATAATTACAAAAAATTTTAACTTTAAATCTGCTGAGATACATAATTAGCTTCCGATACATTTAACAGAGATACATAATTAATTGAAATTTTTATAATTACTTTGTAAAAATAAAATTTGTGGAAATATGATAATTTAAGATGCATATTTGTATTACTTTTCCATAAAATTAGCCATTTGGCCTCTTCGATTTAAAAAAAAAAAAAAAAAAAAGGTAGGAAGGAGGACCAATATGAAAACAAGGAAGAAACCAAGGCCTTATGGTTATATCTAGTACTAATAATTAAAGCATATTTTCTTTGGTTTTCCATCTGGTGTCCGCATTGGAGCCCCGACTAATCTAGATCACGTGTTGCAGGGCCCATTAAGGAGGCAACGCTCCCAACAGAGTTTTCTTCATACCCAGGGTCGAATCCTTGACCTTTGATTAAGGGTGGAGTAGCCCCATCCACTGCACCACAACCCATGTTGGTGCCTAATAGAATATTTTTGGTTGGAACAATGATGGAAAAGTCATTTTGTTTAAAGTTTCCTTAAATATTTAGTAATTTTAAACTTCTAATTTATACTACTAGTTTTGAAAATTTTCAAATAAGGATACTAATTCAGTTACTTAATTTAAATAATCAAAAAATCTAAAATGTCATATTTTAGAATAAATTATCAGCCACTCAAATGTAAATTCTCAAGAAACATGTTTGGATGTAGTACAAGTGAAGAAAATATAAATACTTCTTTTTCAAAAAAAAAAAAACAATATAAATACTCACTCCGTTTTATTTTTAGTTGTCAAGTTTTCTAAATATAATTGTTCCTAAATACTTGTCAATTTAAAAGATTAAGAGATGATTAATTTTTTTTTTTCAACTTTGTTCTTAAAATTAATTATTCAAGGGCAATAGATAAAGATTAAAGAATTGATATGGAATATATTTGTCAAATTACAATCATAATTAATTTTTTAAGGATAGTATAAAGTTTTATCATGATGACTAAACAGTTAGGAAAATGTATTTTCGCCTTCAACTATTGTGACGACTCACCAATCTAATACTCAAACAAACACTAGCAAAGGATACCCGAGCTTAAGTGGATTCCCCCTCCTAGGGGTTTCTATAAACTCAACACGGATGGCTCCAACTTGGGAAATTCAAAAAAAGGAGGTATAAGGGGAGTCATTAGAAACTCTAACGGGGACTGGGTTATGGGTTTTTATCAAAGTTTCACGTGCACTACCAATAATTTTATGGAGCTTAGGTGTGACGCCCCAAAGTTTTGGGGTCTGTCACTCGCCAGGATTGTGCGTGCCAACTAGGTCGCAACCTTGTCAGCTATGCAGGCGGCATGTGCTGAGGGAATATGCTGAAGTCAAAGATGAGGCAAAGGGGCATAACATGAGGCAACAAGCATCTATATACGTTGCATGACATGTCCTAAGAGTGCCAATGTGATTTGGAGAGGGCTTGGTGTGAGCCCAAGGGGGCAGAGGCATGGTGAGGATCGTGTGAGGTGTTCGATGTCAGCGCCGTGCCATTTTGAGCTACAAGTGGAATCT
>NW_025843365.1:0-11006 GCF_002878395.1 Capsicum annuum | reverse complement strand
TCAAAGATTGTGAAGAAGATACATCAGTCTACTAAAACATTTGAAATAGTTGGATGGATTGAACTAACAGTGCAACAGATAGAGAAGTTCTTGTAAAAAATCTATAACAATAACTTAAAGGAGGTTATCAGAAGGTGGAGTGGAGGAGATTGATATGCAATAATATAGCCTCGTCTAAAATGGATTTTCATCTTATATATGGGACTGTATGGTAAACTATTATTCTAAGATAGACAAGCAAAGTGGATATGCATTGAAGATGAGATGCGTGTTCTGTATAGCAATGAGCTTGAAAGTATTAACCATTTGTTTTTTTAAATGTTCTTTCTCTACTCAGCTCTGGCACCTGGTTCTTTCATAACAACGAGTGAGAACATCACCTACTAGATGGGATGAGGAAGTAGCTTGGGTGATGATTAATCATTTCAAAGGCAAGAACCCAGAGGCTATGTATATAGAGCAAGTTTAGTTGCATGTGTTTATGTCATCTAACAGGAATAAAATTAGAGGATTTTTCAAACAAAATCTAGGGAGACAAAGGTATAATTGAGCCTTCTTATATAAAGATGTTCATCAAGGGGAAGCAAAGATCCTAAATTGAACATCGCACAGCTTAGACTTAATTACTATCTCTGTAATTAAGATTACGTATTTAGCATAATGGTTGATCTTGTGTAGTAAAATAGCTAGGCTAGCTACTAGAAAGTGGTTACCGCATTTTGGGAGATGTCCAGTTTGTAGAATTTTTTTGATTTGTAATTCTCACTTGTTAATAAATAAAATTTTATTACCAAAAAAAATTTGAAATTACTAAAATTTTAGTGGGGGGAAAAGACTTTGATTTCTCTCAATTTTTCAGAGAAATTCGAAAAGTTCATTTAATCAATCAAAATATATATTCAATATAATATTTTTTGACTAGCATTTAAATTAAGATGTTTATTATTTTTTCTTAAATATTGACCCAAACGTGAACATTATAAAAAGGAAAGAAAAAAATTAAGGGGTCGTTTGGTAGAGGGTATTGTAAAAACTAATGCATGCATTAATTAATGTGTATTATTAGCACCTTGTTTGGTACATTTTTTAGCCTATATATAACTAATACTTGCATAAGTTATAGACTATTATATATTGAGGTGTGTTAGTAATACACATCATTTTCTATGTATTAGTAATACAATGACCCTGAACACATGTACTAACTTGTCAAATGGCATTATTACCCTTCAAATATTTTTCCACTTCCTTTTTCCACCATTATTAGATTCTCCAGTTCCTTTCCACCATTTTAAAATAGTTGTCCTTTCTGTTGTTTTACTTTCCCATGGAAATGAGAAGATACTTTGCCATATCATATTCCACAACTCTTTCCTTTTCCTCAATATAGTCTACATCAGGCAAAAAAAAAAATTGCTGATTTTTAGCTCAGAAGAATTGTCGATTTTCATATCAGAAAAATTATTGGTGCTACTTTATCTTCAGTTGTTGTTTTCAATCTTCGTGACAGTTGGTGCTACTTCATCGCCAAGAATTGTTGGTGCTACTTGTTAATGTTGGTTGTATTTTCTTCCACTATTGAAAAAAAGTGTACAAAGAAGGATATTTTGGTAAACAAATATTCTTTTTATAAAAATTATGTAAATATATATATTTTTAATACATCAAACCAAACATTGTATGAAAAATAATGTCTGCATAATTAATACCAGCATTACTAATACTTACATTAATAATGCAAGCATTACTAATATACCTTATTCAATATTATTTTTATACACTCTACCAAACGACCCGTAAATGGATTCATCAATTTTCACAAGATTAATTGCATGTTACTACTACAAATTACATAATCATTTCATTAACGATCGCTAATTGTATTCATCAATTTTCACAAGATTAATTTTATGTTACTACTACAAATTACATAAACCTTTCATTTTCTGTTGTACTCTTTTTTGTTTAATGGGGATTTTATATTTTTTAGGAATTTATTTTTGCTGAATGGTCTCGTGGACCCTTATACTTGTCTGAATTTGTAAAGTGAACACCTCTACTTAGACTTTTGTTATTTGAATCCCTCAACTCAATAAAAATCAACATTTTAAACCCTATTTTGGTGTATCTAATACAATTGCTTCCACGTCATTTTTAAGTGCTGCATTAAATTTCACATCATTTTTAAAATGCCACATAAAAAATTAAATATTAAAATAAATTTAATTAAATAAACATATTTTACAAATTATAGAAAAATTTTAATTTTATTCCAAATTGTTGAAATTCCTCTTCAATTAATTTAAATTTTCAACAATAAATTCAAATACACAAACACAATAATTTTATCAATTTTCAATTTGAAATATCATTGAGAAATCACAAAAACCCATTTATTGCTTTTCAAACTTGAACTTCAAGCTTATGCATGAAGTTTATTAATTTTTCAATATCCACTATTGTAATACCCCGAAGTTTCCTAACTAATTTTGTCTCACAAATGTCTAGTATTATCTTCTAAATTGAATTATATTTATTCCATAAGGAATTTTTAAGTTTTTCACTTTTTCCATGTGAGAAATTCAATAAGCTTTCCATCGATATAAGATTTGCCCAAATCCGATAACCGGGTAATAAGTTATGACTATTTTAAGTTCCTGTCGTAAAACAGTGCCAAATTGTTCAGTGGCGTGCCGCGCCACAAGCTAAAATGGCAATTTTCCTTTTTCTAGTGTCTCAGCGCAATTTTTTTGAGTCACACCAAAGTTTCAGGTCGCAAATGAAGCGGCAACACGATGGCTCCGCATCGTGCCATCCCTCAATTTTTCAGTTGTCAAATTCTAGTGATACGGCACGAGAGCGTTGCGTCACGCCAGGGGTCCAACTCGGGAAAATTTCACTGAAATTAAAACACGCGTCCAGGGTTAAAAGGGTCAATTTCCCACCCCTATTTAAACACAATAGCACGTGATTTAGCCATTCTTCACCCAAATATACTAGTTTCTCTCAATTTTCTCTCAAGAACAAGCTAGGGTTTAAATTGGGGATTTAATTTCAAGAAAGTTTCTCCATCAATCTTCGCTAAACCAAGAACTAAGGTATGTGTTGTGTTGATTTATGGATTCCTTTCATCCATAAAGCTCAAGAACCCTATTTTAAATTATGAATCATGATTATTATGTTGTGGGTTGCTCAAGTTATGTGATGGTTGTTGTTTGATTCCCATGTTGTGATCCTTATGTGAAATTATGAAAACTACGTTAGCATATAAATTGAAATCCATGAATTTGGTGGTTTATTATTTGTGAAATTTGATGATTTCACCTATGCCTTAAGTTGTGCATGTAGGTGTTTGATAAAATGCCTAGGAGGTTAGAAATTATGCATTATAGCTAAATTGTGACCCAAAATGACTTCCATGTTATTCTTATGTATTGAAATTGTTGTGGATTACTCACGAGTTAGCCTTATGAAATTAAGCTATGTATACATGCTATCGTATTCACATATCAAGCTATGATAATCAAATGCCCATGAAATATTTCCAATTATTGTATTATGGATTGTTGATGTTGGTCATGTATTCAAGAATGTCATGTCGTATCAGTTTCCTTTCCATCGGGTCCTGGGGGTACTTGTACCCAAAAAATATAGTTGTGTGCCTAGATTTAGTGTCATGTTTTCACGATATCCTCATTCAAGCCATGGTCCATAGAACCCAGTCAGTCATATAACTCAGGAAAGCTCAGTAATTCAGTAATCTCAATAGTATTCAGTCAGCTAACGGAACTCCATCAATTCTATCTAGTCTAGTTTAGTTAATCAACTTCAATGTCTATTCAGATGGGAGTAGGAATTAGTACCGAGTAAACCCAAGGATGAAAACTCACCTGCTATATGAGGGCGTGATTCTAAGAAGAAATCCCTGCGTTCCAGAACTACGTAGCCAGCATAGGTTGAGATATCATAGCCTGTTATATGGGGGTAGGTGAGGTGGCTTAACTTGTTATATGAGGGTTCCCACCGTTCCCACTAGAGTTACCTGTTATATGAGGGTTACTCACAGATTGTCCTTACCAGTGGTGCGGTATTGACACCCTTCCAATTGAGGTTACAGATTGGACCCCAACTCAACCATAATGGCGTATTAGGGGCATGTCAGTTAGATGACTACTTCCCACAGTTTCAGTTATAGAATTCAGGATTGTCAGATACAGTCAACTCAGAATAGTACAGAACTCAACTAGTTTCATCAGATTCAGAACTGTCAGATACAGTCAACTCAGAATAGTATGGAACTCAGCTAGTTCCATTAGATTCAGAACTGTCAGATACAGTCACTCATGTTATCAGTTATATCAGCCATCAGAACTCAGTTATCATTCATGTTAGTTATCAGTAAATTCATGTTATCACGATCTCAGATATAGTTACTACGTATTCATACATATATTCTCATGTTTATATTAGTTAGCTAGTATTGTTAATGCATATGAACCCCATGCATTCAACCTACCTCACATGCATACCGGTACATTCAAAGTACTGACGCATTTGCGCTATGATGCCTTATACCATAGGTTCAGAGACACGCTCCAGAGCATCAGTAGATTCTAGATATCAGTAGTCAGTCAGCAGTGAGTCCTTATCCTTCAAAGATGATATGATTAGTTATTTTATTATTTCAGTACTTGGTTATTTTAGCAGTCGGAGTTAGTTGGGGATATGTCCCATCAACTCCCTATTTAGACAGTAATATTTTAGAGGTTTTTCATACTGCAATATGTTTAGACAGTTTTGTCTTGGGTATTTATTCCCCATCCCAAATGTTATATTTTATCGGATATTATGTTACAGTTTTAACCTTCTGGTCTTTCAGTATACAGGCACAGATATCAGTCATGGGTTAGCTTGTGGTCCTTCGGGGTCATGAGCACTGTGTAGCATTTTGGGTACTAGATTTGGGGTGTTACAACTATCACTCACTTTCAATTCAAGTTTAGATTTAAATTCTAACAGAACATGAAAAAATTTGAATTGAGAAAATAATTTGCAAAAAAGTAAAAAAATAAATCTCAAATGAAGGGGAAGAAAACTTTGAAGAAAAAAATAGATTATTTTTTTGGGGTCCGGTGGAGGGGCGGCTGAAGAAAAAAAATAGTGGAGTGGAGTGGTGTAAAATCCTGTACTTTTACCTAGCTTAAATTCATCCTAAAATGTCAAAGACTTGCTTTAAGGATGAATACACTCTTATACATGTGTAATTTTCAAGATTTTGACTTTTCATTGTGTGGAAAATTGAATAACCTTTCATCGATACCAAATTCGTCCAACTCCGACACCTGGATGAAGAGTTAGAGCCATTTTAGTAAGATAGTGTACCACCTGATACTTTAGTGCATCGCGAAAGTAGTCCAAATGGAATTTATCATTTTCTAGTGAGACAACGCGATAACACCGTGTCGCGCCACTAACTTTTTTCCCAATTGTCACTTTCCAATGTGACTCCGCGATCATGGCGCGTCGCGCCAAAGGGAAAACTTGCTACCAGTGAGGCACCACGATGGCGCATTGCGCCATTAACCCAGTTCCTAGTTGTTCACTTTCTAGTGGCACGACGCGATAGTGGTGCGTCTCGCCAGGTGCCCAGTTTGAAAAATTTTCACAAAAGATTAAAAGGATGTTAAGGGTTAAAACAGTCCTTTTCCACAATTTTATTATGCCCAGATACGGGATTTAATCCCTAAAAATGTCCTTAGTTTCTCATTATTCAATCCATCCCCAAATTAAAAGCATTCTCTCTCAAAGAGGCAAAAATCCTAGTTCAAGAAATCAAGAAAAGTCTAAGTATTTATTCCAAGAACCTTCAAGAAAGAATCTTTCAAGGTATTTTAGGTGTTCATCTACGGGTTCCTTTCACCCATAGAGTCCAAGAATCCCTTTTTAAATATACAAGATCTCAGATTTATGATTTCCACATTTAAATTAGATTGAATTCATGTTCATGATGTTGTTTGAGTTTTGATCGATGATTTAGATTACAAGTTCCAAGAATTGGTTCTAGTATGTGTTAATTACATGATATTCATGATAAAACCTTCAATTTGCAAGTTGATTGTTGTAACCATATTAACTCTAAGTGTTTATCACTTAATGAACCAAGCATGCTTCTCATGTGTTTGATAAATTGTCTATGAGAATGAAATAATTTCATTATAGCATGCTAACATGTATTCCCCATCCATGTACAAGTTAATGCATTACAAGTGTTTGATAAAATGTCTCTATGAATGAATTACGACCAAGTGAACATTGTTATGCTATTCAAGATGATGTTTTGCTTTACTTTTCATGCTATCGAGTCCTGGGGGTATTTAATACCCAATAATTTAGTTGTTTACCTAGAGCCAGTGTCAGTGACCGGATAGTATCAGTCATGTCACGATCAGTTATACTCTCAGTCAGTTACAAAACTCAGTAGAACTAAATCAGTTACAAAACTTAGGCAAACTCAGTAAACTCCGTATCAGTCTAGTCCAGTTCAGTGTAATCAGATCAGTGTCTTTCAGTTGGGAGTAGGATTCAGCACCGAGAGAGCCTAGGGATGGGGTCTCACCCATTAGCTAGGAATGGGTCCCTAGAAGCAATCCCTAAGTTCCAGAACTACGTAGCCAGCGTAGGTTATGAGATGTCACCCGTTAGATAGGACTGGCATACTCAGGGATCACCCGCTAGTTTAGGACTGATCTTAGGGGTCACCCGTTATTTAGGACTGACTCCACAGTAGTTGTCATTATCTGTGGCACGGTACTGATACTCTTCCAATTGGGGTTACAGATTGGACCCTATCTCAGTTATATCTCAGTTATATTATCTTATTTGGGGCATGTCTTTTAGATAATTACCTTCCACAGTTTTAGTTTCAATCTTCAGTTCAGTTCTACAGTATTAAAACTGTCAACTAAAGTCAATCAGTATTGGTAATTTAGTTATCAGTAAATGTTAGATTATTAATACTCAGTTATCAGAACTTAGTACTTAGTTTCAGAAAAGTTTAAATATAGTATATATCTATATATGTCCATAGTACTGCATACTCAGTTATTTCAGTAGTATTAGTTATTCACATACTCTCATGTTCAGTTACTTTATATCATTTAATCAATTATTGTTCATGCATATGAACCCTTGCATTCAGTCTTACCTCATCTAGCATACCAGTACATTCCCACGTACTGACATATACTTTCCTGTGCTATGATGTTTCATATCATAGGTTCGGACGATCAAGTTTTCGACTATGCATAGTAGATTCAGATTTTGCCAGCAGCAGTAGATTTAACAGTGAGTCCTCATCATTCGAGGATATTCTATTATTTCATATTTTAGTAGATGTAGTAGTTTAGTAGATGGAGTTAGCTGGGGGATTGTCCCATCAACTCCGCTTTCAGACACATTTAGTTAGAGACTTTTCAGACTAGACTTTCAGATAGTATTCAATTTTACAGATGTTATATTTTATCAGTATTTTAGATGTTTTGAACCTTATGGCTTTTCAGCCTATTTTTTGCATTAATTACAGTATTATTATTCAGTGCTCACAACAGATATCATTTATGGATTAGCTTGTGGTCCTTCAAGGTCGTAAGCATCATGTGACAACTAAGGGGTAGTCCCGGGTCGTTACATATAGGGTAGGGGAGACGAGGTGGGCTAAGAAAAAAAATAAAGAAAGAATTTGGAAGGGGTGGGTGTGGGGGAGACAAGGTAGGTGTGACAAAGAAGAAGAAAGAAAAAAATTAGAGGGGATGGGTTTGGAGATGGAGGTGACAAAAAAGAAGAAATAAAAAAATTAGAGAATTGGGTGGGGGACGAGGGAAAGGGTAGGACGAGAGAGGGGTGAGGGAGACAGGGATTTTTTAAAAAAAATTAGAAGTATTTTTTAATTTTATTAAATATTATAAATGTTTTTTAAATTTCACGAGCACCAAAACACGCTTGCTTACAAGCGCTTTTCACATCCGCAACCTAATATCACATATGCATCAAAAAGGTTTAAAATGTTGACTTTTATTGAGTTGAGGGGTTCAGATGACAAAAGTCTAAATAAAGGTGTTCACTTTACAAATTCGGACAAGTCCACAAAATTATTTCACCTTATTCTTTTACTTATACGAAATCATATATAAATGGTTTCTTGAGAAAATTGAAGGAAAGGTGTCATTTAAGTCTTGAATAATAAATTGGTGACAATGACCAACTTAAAGGGTCAAACATAATTGGAAAATTTAATTAAGTTAATTGTGAACTTGATTAATATTTTAAAAATTTTCTAATCTTTTAAAAAATACAAATGAACACACACTCCTCTCCTCTACAAATAAACTTTCTCTCTCCTTTCTCCCCTCTATCTATCTCGACTGTTTCTCTCAAGCTTCTCCCACCCAACAGTTCTGCAAATTTCTTCCTACAATCCCTGGAGACTTCAACCTCCTGGTGACAAATAGTTGGGCTTCAAGTTCCTTTTCGACTTTCAACCTTCAATCGACGTGATAGCATTGCCCTCCGGCGACAACAACTTCGAGTTCTTCATCATCTCTTTTCTTCTTTCACACGTAAAAAATTAGGATTTTTTAGTTATTAAGAAAAAGAGAAACTTAAGATAACTTCTTTTCTAGTATTGGTTAAAAATTTCAATATTTACTTCTTAAATTTGAAATGGAGACTGAACAAAAACCTAATTTCTAGTATTTTTTATTCTTCTCTTCTCTTTTGGGAGTGAAAAATACTTTTTTGTTATTACTATTATTCTTGTTGTCGAACTGTTAATTCGATTTATTGGTTTTTGTTGATTTTTTGAAGTTTTATTTTTGTTCTTTGTGTTTGTACAAACAAAATAACAATTTTGGTATTTTTTATCACTATTGATGTTCTTGACATCTATGTTGTGTGTGTGTTGTGTTGGTGTTGCTCGATTGATTTGTTGTTGTTCTTGGTAAAAATGGTGTATTTGATATTAAATAGTGATATATAAAATCCTGCTATTATTTTTTTCCTGCAATAAATAAACTATCTGATGCAACAGATGAACTATCTGATGCAACAGATGAAACATCTGTTGTTTGAAATCCTATCAACTATTCCAATAGGATGACATGTCCAAGACTTTGATTTCTCTCAATAGATAATTCATTTTTTGTGACAGATGAGCCTTTTATTTAAAGAAATCTAAACAATATTAATAGTTGATCTGTTGCACAGACCAATCATCTGTTTCAATATATGAGTGATCTGATGAAAGAAATTACACCAGTATAAAAACTATTTTTATTGTTTACAACAGATTACTTTTCTATTGAAAAGGGTTAATTTCTCCCAACAGATAATTCATCTATTGTGATAGATGACCCTTTTGTTGGAAGAAATCTAAACAATATTGATAGTTGATCTATTGTACAGACCAGAAATCTGTTTCAGCAGACGAGTGATCTATTGGAAGAAATCAAAATAGTATAGAAACTATTTTTATTATTTACAATTGATTAAACTTCCATCGCAATAGGTTAGTTATATGTTACAATAAATAACACACCTGTTGTTATGTATGCGTGATCTGTTGGAATTGTTATTTTACTCTGTTATACATGTTACATTTAATGTTATCCTTTTTAATGATGTTATAATCAACTACAATATTTTTTATTTTCCTGTAATTTTTAGATAATATGGCTCCCAAAAAAAAATGAATCAAGACCGAGTAAAGGAGCACCCCAGAAGCGGCACCCGGATCTGTTGCAATAGATTGGTCATGAAGAGCCTCAACATTAGGCCCTTGCCTAACTGCTCTTCTTATGGTTGTTGCTTCAACCAATTCCTTCTTTATTAACTCCACCGTTGGGTCTGCTATTGTATCAACAAGATCTACAGTAATAAAAGAAGTCCTTCCCAACTCTTGTTAAGTGGGTACGATCCATAGATGCACAACCTAAAAGAAAGGGTAGATGCATTTAAATCAAATAATAATTTATAGTCAGTTGGATATGTCAACACAGACAACTTATGCAACAGATGATTTTCATGGCTCAATAGATGAATCATATGTGGCAATAGATTAACTATCTATTACATCAAATTACCCATCAATTGCATAAGTTACAGTGGATGGGTAATCTGTTAAAGTCAAGTTCAAAGAACCAAAGAAATAGATGGGTAATCTGTTGCGAAAAATGACTCATCTATCGCAACATATTATCAATTTATTACACCAGACGAGGAATTTATTTAGATAAATTACAACAGATTACCAATTTGTTGCAACATATGAATCACCTATTTCAATATCTTTCTTTGAGTTAAATTATTTTACTTGAAAGAAGACTTACTGCATCATCCGGAGGGTTAAAGATATCAACCTCTTTAATTCTCATATTGCTCTTTGCAGCCAACCACATAAGGAACCTTGGATGAAAAACCTCACCTGGGTAATCCTTGACCTGCTTTTGAAGGAGGGAATGGATTCAAATGCTCAAACCTAAAAAATGTAAACAGGAAGCAAAACAAAAAAAATTCATAATAATTATTCAATATAAGCTAATGCAAGAGTATACAAATAGAGATTATATTTACCATAAAATCCTAAGGAAATCCGTACAAGGTGATCATCCTTGGGGATAACTTTGTCAGTAAATATTTGACAATCAAATTGTAGCTGTCATATTGTAACGCCCCAAAAAAAGGGTCCCAGAGCGTCACATGGTTCTTGAGGCTACGAGTAGCCCTAAGCTAACCCTTTGAGCCATTTTTATTTAGTTCACCACAAATCAACAGGGATTTCCATGAATAATCCTCAAATATCAACAGAGTAATCATCATCCAAGAATAAAAGAATTTCAAAAAGATAACAAAATACGACTTATTAGTTAACTCCCAACATCTATACTAGTCTGACAAGCCTCTAAGAGAATCAATAAAACCAGCGAGCCATTGAGACATGCCCCAACTGACTC
>NW_025843364.1:0-1327 GCF_002878395.1 Capsicum annuum | reverse complement strand
AGGGTCAACTTACAAATACCCCCTACTCCAAGTTGGGTTCATTACATAAGGAAAAAATAGAAGGTCTAGGTCATGGAAGTTTATGTATTATAGTGTATCTCCCCCTTGGGATACTATATCCCTCTAAGAACACTAATATTACTGAGATACTAGGGAAAACTGGGGCGATGCACAGGGTACTTATGAACTGAATCATGACTGAATATCTGGGATCTAAAACTAAGGCATGTTATATGAATTGAGCTGGACACGCCTCTACCTGGTTGGTCTATCTTAGAATGATTATAGTCATTACAATTTGGATATGGTGGCTGGATGAAAAGATGGGAACTCACAATATACGAATTTGTCCATCTGACCGCCAAATTAAATTACTGGTTTTACAGACGAACTTATACTAAAACTTATACCCAACTATACTCTCCACCTTAGTAAGACACTTTACCTGAGGCTACTGAAGATATCCACATGGGCTCTGAGCATGAATGCATGAACATACTAACTTATCTGATTAACTGCATGACTGGTAGCTAAATACTAGGCATGTAAGACTGAACTGTGCTTAGTCTGAATGGATGGACTGAAATTATGGATCATTATACATATGAGTTAAGAACTAGCTGGGGAGCGTGAGATAACTAAGCTTGTATTCGTGAAAACTATATTATCTGAGAATGCAAGACCAAGTACATAACATACTTTTGAAATATTCTGTAAACTAAGGTACTGAGATATTGATAACTGAGTAACTAATAACTATATACTATGGTTGAGCAAATCTGAAATTAAACTGAGCTATTGATCTGATTACTGAACTAAAGCTGAGACTGACACTATAACTAAGATTGTTTCAAACACTGTAGCTAAGACTGTAACTGGGACTAGAGGCTGGTTTCAGATAGTTGAGGGCTAGACTAGTACTGATGTACTGAATTTGGATGGCTAAGTAACTGATAGCTGAAAGCCATGCTTATGTAGGACTATATGAGTCGTTGACTGAATATCGAATACTGAATTGACACTATGACTAAGGCATGAGGAATAGAGCATCAATACCACAGATTTATCGAGGGATCTAAACTAAGGGTATACGTGATATAATCTGAGTTTTGCTGATCATTAGGAGTGGAGCATACGTCATAAGGGCTAAGCATACTGTAAAGCTTGACTTAAGTGCATGAGTCATTAGCTGCATGGCCTGAGTATGGGGTTTTCTGCATTCATGGAACATGATTCGGGCAAAACCCATACGCAGCCCCCTTAAGTACGCACCATTTTTCACTTAGGCACCTTAAGTGGACATTGTTTTATTTTGGCACCTCAAGTA
>NW_025843363.1:0-3550 GCF_002878395.1 Capsicum annuum | reverse complement strand
ACATTTATTGAATCTAAAAGTGCACATTCCCCTCCCCAAGCATGCATGATATTCTAGTCATTCTCAACATTCACTCATTTCTGTCAATACAACTCACACTAGTTTACCATCTGACTTGCTTGGCGTTGAGGGAGAATATCGGGGTGAGGAAGCATAACTTGCTTCAAACTGTGCAAGTTTACCATCCGACTTGTTGGGCGTTGAGGGAGGATATTGACCTTTATCCGACATTTTGGGCGTTGAGGGAGAATATTGAACTTCATCCAACTTGTTGAGCTCTGAGACAGAATGTTGAACTTTATCGACATCAGATGTCTTCTTCGCTTTGATGTTATTTTCTTGATCCTCCCCCGGATCTATTTTGGAGGGTTCAACAATCTTTTCTTTGGGTGTCTCCAGTGTAATATCATTCTTTACCTCTTTATTTTTTGTCATTTCGACAACAGGGGGAAGGTTGGGAGGCAGATTTTTCTTTTCATTGGATTTAACTTCAGGTGCATTATACAGAGAACTACTCCATTCCTCCGGTTTCATGAGTTCACAAGATCTGTACATCATGTTATACTGGTCTCTATTGAAGCTGCTGTTTCCCATATGAATACTAAACAATGACTCATTTGAAGCTAGTTCCATGAGACATAACACTTTTCACTACCTAGTTGGTGTAGGAACTGATCAAGATGTTTAATCCGAATAATGATTTGGTCTGCTAGAAGATGATCTTATTCATTTTTTTCCTGCAAGGTAGATTATATAAGCATATCACTTTTCAGAATTGGACATCATGATTTGTTGATAATGTGATTGATGAAGATTTGACTACTCATTTTTTTATATTTATTCCAAGAGATACACATGGAGAAGTAGATATCTAATGTAGTGAATTTGTGGTCCACCTTATTTTGCTTATGGAAATATGATGGAATTGTCAGGTTTCAAAAACCTCTTGGCTATAGGTCTTTCTTGGTTTGAAGATGTGCCTTTCAATTTCTGAACTCCAGCTATCTAATTCAAAAGGCCTTATAGATGCTGATTGCAGTTAAATGCTTGAATTGCAGCATGCTTAACTAGATAAGTCAATAGTTGTATTCAATTTGCAACATATATGTTAATTTATTCTCGTTGTGATCTCAGCAACACAAGACATATAGGCAAAATGAAAGAGGAAGTCACACAAGGCCTCCTTTATCTCCTACAGTTCACACTGAGCTAAAAGAAGTGAGGTTCGGTGGATTTCATGGAACAAAAGAAGAGACTGAACTTGCTATTTATATTCTGAGAAGTGCAACGGTACTCGACCAGATGTTTCTCAGCCAATACTCAATCAATCCATATTTTAAGGCTTATTATGGTCATGATATATGGGAGGAAAGAGAACGAGAACGCATCTCAATCCAACGACAACTTTTTGAGCAAGCTATCTCTAGTAATACTGTGGTGATCGTCCAATAGGTTCCTGTACAAACGCTATATCCGCTCATTGTCATTAGTAGCTGTAGAGGTAATGGAAGAATTGCCTTTTTGGTTGCAATATGCTAGTTTTTTGAGACTTGAGGTGTTATTATTTTAGCTTAAAGGGACCATTGTGGTAAGTTAAATCTTGTTTAGTTTAGGGGTTCATTCCTACTCCCATAGTTCATCCTTCAAATCTGCCATAGTTTCCTGGATGAAAGGGAAAATTAGAAAATGTTAATGACAACTTATTCAAATAAAGCATGTCTTCTACTGTTTCATACTATAGTCGAAGTTGGTCTATTTTTTAAAATAATTCACACCGGGGAAAGTAGTAGCCTTATTTGCCAACAATCCTCATCTATAATATGTTGTGTCTTTACTCTGTTCCATGAGAGAAAGCACCTCCACCTGGTGGTTGTAAGAGCTGATCAACCTGACTAATAATTTCGTCAGCTAGAAGTGGATCATTCATTTTTTTTTCCTGCAAGGGAGATTATATAAGCATTTCACTTTTCAGAATTGAAAATGTACCTTTCATTTTCCTAACTCCAGCTATCTAATTCAAAAGGCCTTATAGATTCTGATTGCAGTTAATTTATTCTTCTTGTTGTGATCTCAGCAACACAAGACATATGGACAAAAGGCAAGAGGAAGTCACATAAGGTCTCCTTTATCTCCTACAGATCACACTGAGCTAAAAGAAGTGAGATTCGGTAGATTTCATGGAACAAAAGAAGAGATTGAACTTGCTATTTATATTCTGAGAAGTGCAGCAACAGTACTCGACCAGATGTTTCTCAGCCAATACTCAATCGGCCCATATTTTAAGGCTTATTATGGTCATGATATATGGGAGAAAAGAGAACGTGAACGCATTTCAATCCAACGACAACTTCTTGGGCAAGCTATCTCTAGTAGTACTGTGGTGATCATCCAGTAGGTTCCTGTACAAACACTATATCAGCTCTCTATTGTCATTAGTAGTTGTAGAGGTAATGGAAGAATTGCCTTTTTGGTTGCAATTGCTCGTTTTTTTGAGACTCGGTGTGTTATTATTTTACCTTAAAGGGACCAGTTGTGGTTAGTTAAATCTTGTTTAGGGGTTTGTTCCTACTCCCGTAGTTCGTCCTTCAAATCTGTCATAGTTTCCTGGATGAATGGGAAAGTTGGAAAATGTTAATTACACCTTATTCAGTGTCTTCTATTGTTTCATACTGGGTCTATTTTTTAAAATAATTTCTTTTACCACCTATGCACTTTTTATTTGAAATAGAATTAAACGTCTTCATTCCTAGATCTCTCTAAGATCACAAAGGATTTAATATTTTGACTTCTCAAAAGAGTTTTATTTAGTCCTTTCATCCAAGGATATATATGCAGTACTAATACATATCACATCCAAGGATATCACCTAGTGGTCAATGGCGTGGGTCGAGCACCATGAGCTCTGACTTTCAATTTTCAACATATGTAAAAATATTAGGTGATTTTTTCTTATCTATTTTAGCATTTGACGAATAGAGTTACCTGATAGTTATTGCTTGCGGTCCTTTAGGGATATCTAATTTAATTGGAACGATACACAAAAATAGTTTTAATATTCAAAGATGAAAGAATATTTATCTTCAATATGAACGTATACTACAACTTGTTTATTGTTTAATCATTCACGACTCTTTTGACAACTCTTTTTTTCATCTTCAAAAGAGTCGTCGTTATAATCTTCACTTTTTAAATTTAAAAATACAATTAAATTTGACAACTAACTATAAAATCATACACATTATATTTCCACAACGTAAGATTTAGGAAGACAAAGTGTACACAGTCTATAATTAGAAACTTACCATTTTTTTTAAAAAAATAACAGCCCCATCCAAAAAGGGACGCCAATGATACGTAACATCTGCACGACCAAATAAATAAGTGATATTTTATGTACGAAAAAGGTACAAATATACCCCTAAATTATGGTAAATAGTGCATGTATGAATCTTGTTATACTTTGGATACATTTATACCCTCCCGTTAATGTTTAGGATTGTATATACCCCTGAACTTAACAGAAGAACACTTGTCCAAATTCTAGCAGTTA
>NW_025843362.1:0-2551 GCF_002878395.1 Capsicum annuum | reverse complement strand
TTGTTTGCTTGACTGCTAAACTGAAATACAGGCTCTGCGGACTACCTCATGTAGAAAAATTATATTCCACTGGAGCATTTCTATGAATAGGATCGCTACATGGCTGGGATTCTTGTATTAGGGGCAAGGCCTATGAAACATCATCTAAGATAAAGTGACTAAACCTTATGCACTACAACTGAGACTACTAAAAAGATTCACATGGACGCTAAGCATGAATGCACGAATATACTAACTTATTTGATTAACTGAATGACTGGTAGCTAAATACTGTACATGCAAAACTGAACTACACTTGGTTTGAATAAATGGACTAAAACTATATAGTATTATGCATAGAAGGTAATGATTATCTGGGTAACATGAGGTAACTAAGCATGAGTGAGGGAAAGTTATATTACCTTAGGAACGGAATGTAAGACCAGGCGTCTAACATGATGCGGAAACATTTTTTAACTAAGGTACCAAAATACTAATTACTGAGTAACTGATGGATATAGGCTATGGTTGGGTAATCTTAATACTGGACTGAGTTTCTGATCTGACTGGACTAGGACTGGGACTGAGATTATAATTGAGATAGTAATTGAGAATATAATAGTAACTAAAATTGTAACTGAGACTAAATGTTGGTTTTCTATATCTATGGTTTAGACTAGTACGGGAGTACTGAATCCTAATGGCTATGTAATTGATAGCTGAATGCCATGGTTCTGTGGGACTATCTGAGTCCTTTAGTGAATATTGATTACTAAACTGACACTATAACTGAGGCCTATGGGATGGAACATTAACATTACAAATTCATCAAGGGATCTAAACTGAGGGTATACGTGGAATAATATGAGTTTGACTGAACACTAGGAGTAAAGTCATGAATCATATGGGCTAAGCATATTATAAAGGCATAATGTAAAGCATGACATGTGTGCATGAGTCATGACCTGCATGAACTGGGTTTGGAATTTCTTAATTTGTGGAACATAATCCGCAACATTGGATGAACTTGGACTCCTCATACGAGGAACTTGAAACACATAATATTCTATGAAAAGCATATGGATATAAGTTGTATTTATAGGACTGAAATGTAAAACATGCATAAATATCGAAAGGGTTAAAGTACAAAACTTTGCACTAACGTAGGAATGGATCGGGAATCATCTTCCCTTATTGATTTTCTACCCATACTGGCATTACTACTAGAATTTGAAGGGCTGAATTTCTAAGGTATCATGACTGGACAGTTATTGAAGACCTGTCGAGCTGTGTTAGATTGTCTTACTGGGGTAGAGACTAAAAAAAGTCCTGTTAATATTTGGTCTGAACTTAAAGTTCACTGGTATATAAAGAGTTATAAAAGAAAAAGAATCTCATTCTGGATCTACTGTCTGCTACTATATGGGGAGCATACTGGCTAACTGGGTGAACTTGAAGGAGTATTCTTTAACACTCATGCAACCTTGTCCGAGATTAATAAACTCTAACACTTTGGATACTTTCTGCTCTAGGGGGAAAGAATCTATCTAATAAGGTTGTAGAAAACTTCTCCCATTCTATGGGCCCTGCATCTGTACCCATGTCTACTTTCCACTACTTAAACTACGTATAGGCTATATCTTGTAGCTGATGGGTAGCTAAATCGACACTCTCACTAGAAGTCCCTCCCATTATATTTGTGACTTTTTGAACTTGGTCAAGGAACTGTTGTGGACCCTTTTCGAACTTAGAACCGAAGAATAGGGGAGGATTTATTTAGGTGAAGTCCTAAATCTTGGCTGTAGCTAAATTGGCCACTGGGTTGGCCGGAATAATAGCTGGTCATTCATTTTGAGTTGTGACTAAATTTGCTAGAGTAGTAAATGCAGTCCTAAATTCTGCATGGGAAACATGTTCGTCTAGAGGATTTCTTTGAAAAGGCTAAGGTGCTGACTGATTATCGAATCTCCTTTCACTATCCCCTTTGGTAGACATATTCTATAATCTAGAGGAAAAAGTCAATTAGACATAGAAAATAATTGGATATTATGCTCACTGGCACGACATAAATGCTCAAAGAAGGGAAACTGTTCCTAAAACATCTCATAGCCTCCTACATATAAGTGTGCTGCACAACACACCCATGCATAAGACTCTATTTGATGCAGCTTTTCAGACTTCCTAGGACACTGTTGAACCATAGGCTTTCATACCAAGTTTGTAACACCTAAAATATGGAACCTACTAAATCTATTTAATCTACCTAATCCGCGCACCCCCCTACAAATGGTATCAGAGCTCAGCAATTTAAAGAGTACGGAAGAGATATATATTGGAGTTAGAGTTAGAATATATATATGTTAAAGTCAAAATTAGATTTAGAGTTGAAAAATTTACCTACAAAAATATTAAATTAATTATGCGAAGACCATTTAAAAATAGAGAAACTTTTAGAAAAATTAAAAAATCTTTAATTAGTAATTATTCAGAATATATAAGTCTAAATAAAACAAAAGAAAATCCACAAAAACTAGCCTACTTAATTACATTAATATCTAGTATTGAATCAAAA
>NW_025843361.1:0-1812 GCF_002878395.1 Capsicum annuum | reverse complement strand
TATTAACATGAAAAATTGTATTCAAAGAAACCAAACGTGGAATGGCCTATGATTCAATAAACAACATAAAGATCAATACAATTTAATCCTACACCCGGCGAGGCCTCCTACAGCTACTCCCTGCACAGAGTAACATCGAAAAACTTATTTATAACTACAGAAGATCGAGATGAAGCATAAAATATCGAAACTTGAACAGAAAAAGGATATGACCTATTAGGGAGCAGCAAAAAGGGACTCGAACTTTGATGGAATCTCGATTACCACCGGAGGACCTTTCCGTGACTTCTAAAACTCCGAACAGTCGTCGAGTCTTCTTAAACGACATAATTTATACTACAAAAGCTATTTTTTCCTTTTTCGAAAGTTTTTCGAACCTCTCGGATTTGTTTTTCCCTCCCCTGCTTGATACTGTTTCTATAGTTTTGTTTCTCCTTCTGAAAGAAATTTTTCCAACCTAAGTTTTCTCAACCCCTTCCTTACAGAGAACCAATGGTTTCTTGTATAGAAAGCCAAATTAGGGGTATTTTGGGAAGCTCAACAAACAATGGAATCCCCTCAAGACAAGGAATTCCTTCCCCAAAACGTACCAAATCCATTTCTAATTTCAAAAGCTAACCAATAGAAAATAGAGGAAGGAGAATAATCTTTCAAAGCTAATGAAAATCCCCCATCCATGTACGAATTCGTACCATAGCACCCGAGATTTTCGGGATTTGAATGTTGGGGTGAGCCAAATCACCCACTTGTAGAAGCTTTCTCGAATTTCCGTACCAAACACACGCCATCTAGGCGGTTCGAAGTCGGGTCGACATTGGGAACCTGGTTTAAGCCGAATTTTGGGTTGAGGATGGGTTGGTTTCGCGGGATCGGGTTGTTGGAGACGGGTCGGGTCGCGAAGTTGATGGAGTTATCATGGTGTTTGCTGAAGGTGGGTTCTGTTTGTTGTTGCGTAGAATGGTTTAAGGGAGAAAGGAATCTCATGGGCCGGATCGGTTTAAAAAGGTTTGGCCTACTGGTGGGTGTAAATTGAAATTAGGCTGAAATTGAATTGTTTTATTTGGGCTGGTGTGGTTTTAAATGTTGTGCCGGGTAGTTAATTAGTCAATTGGGTAGAAGAGTTTTGGGAATTAAGATTGAACTATAATTTAAATGACTTATTTAAATTCTAACCAAATTGAATATCGATTGGTCAATTGCATTACAATTGGGTCTAATTTTATTTCAATTGAGGTCATATTTAATTAGTTTGCTTAATTGAATCATAATCCGACATGAATTAAGTAACAAATTAACCTCAAGTTTTTTGATTTGATAAAAATCAAACAAATATTCCTCCAAATAAAATATTTCGAGAACAAATTATATTTAAAAATCATAATCCGACATGAATTAAGTAACAAATTAACCTCAAGTTTCTTGATTTGATAAAAATCAAACAAATATTCCTCCAAATAAAATATTTCGAGAACAAATTATATTTAAAAATCATATTTAGGTGGAACTAGGGATGAATGAATGAGCTCATAGGCTCAACTAAACTTCAATTGAGCCTTTGCAATTGGCGTTGGTATTGCGTTCATCCCAACCCGGGTCGTCGATTGATCACTCTGAGTTGAAATGAGCTCTCATTAACTTAATGTTAGGATTAATATTACCTAAATTGATTTAGGTGGAACTAGGGATGAATGAATGAGCTCATAGGGTCAACTACAACTTCAATTGAGTATTTACAATTGGCGTTGGTATTACGTTCATCTCGATCCGGGTCATCGATCGATCACTCTGAGTTGAAATGAGCTCTCATTAATT
>NW_025843360.1:0-1148 GCF_002878395.1 Capsicum annuum | reverse complement strand
CCTCCCTCCCACCCCTGCCCTTTCCTCTTCCCCCACCCCTATAATAGTGCCCCGCCCCAACCTCTTCGAATATAACCCTATCAAACCATCAATGCCTACAGCCACTACAATAAGAAAATATAAACAATGGTAGTAACAAAGAGCGGCTGGAAATACAAGGCTCACACAAATTAGAAGAAATAATCAAGAAACAAAACTAAACTCAAATAGGGAGAAAAAACAAAACCAAGGTAAGGACAAGACTAATAGTAAGAAAAATAGAGCACACTAATGGCCTAGCACCAAGGATAGCCAAAAAAATAATAAGGAATGGTGCAAGTCACGAATATACTATAGCAGACACGCAAGTCAAGATACAGGAGATAGTACGATAAATAATACGAAGCAACATAAGAGGTTCAAAAATAGGAAGACAATAAAGACACCCTCAAAGAACACACTATATCCAAATTTTAAGAACAAAAAATACTAGAAATCCAAATAACAGATAGGAAATACCACGCAAATTACAATCAACAAAAATATTGAAAAATTGTGCGGTAAAATAAAGTTCAAAGGTTAGAAGTCACCGAAATACGTATATTATGTAATCTGCTCTTGCTTGTTGTACTGGAACCTAGCAAAGTGGGTCGTCGAAACCACTTCGCCGAAAAGTCGCCGGCTCAAATCTAGACAGTAGTTGCAATATCCAGTAGAGGACCCCACCTGAATTTTTTGGCTTCGCCGCCTTCACCACTAACGTCCGTCGAACCAATCAAACCGTCAAACTAGTTCACTAAATCCGATCATGGACCAATAACCAAAAAGTTGCTGCCTTTGTAAAGCTGCTGACAGTGGAGAGGGGAGAGAAGGAGTGAAGGGGAAAGAGAAAGAGGGGGAAAGAGAGGGAGACCAAGAAAGAGAGGGAGAGAGAAGTGTTCCTACCTATTGCTGATATTGTTTCGTCACCAGCGTCTACTTTATAGAGAATAACTAGTCATGTTAAAGAGAATGCAGGGGAAGGGAGAGACCAAGGGAGACAGATGGAGCAATGTACTTACCTGTCACCGGTGTCTGCTTCGATGGCGATGGCATGATAAAGTTTAAGAAGGCGTTGAAAGATATGTTAGTTAGAGAGAAGGAGCAAAAGAGAGAAAAAGTTCAATCTG
>NW_025843359.1:0-5651 GCF_002878395.1 Capsicum annuum | reverse complement strand
GAGTTGGACTTCTTTGTTGTAACAGTTTATGGGTTTTGTCTTTAGCTGCTTATTTGTACGGGTAGTGTAACTTGTATATATGCATGATTGTTTGTTCCTAATGTAATGCCATATATTGATTCCTTTGCGTCACATGCTTGTGCTACAATGATATCCACACAGTTGATTTTGAAGTATTATAATTACAAGAGGTGATGTTCTTAATCTTTAATTGAAAATGACTGTTGTAGGTGTCATAGGTTTTTCTTGTTTAACCATTGTTGTGTTTTATTGCCTAAGGATATGCAAACGTCTATGTTGAAGGTATTGATGTGTCATGGTTTCATGGAACATTCGATGCTTAAAATCAATAAATAAGCAAGTACTTAGGTGTGTTTTGTTGGATATGATGTGTTTTCATTATGATTTTATAGGAAAATAGGTTCTGGAAGGTAACAAGAAGAAGAAGTCGAAAGCTAAAAAGTGACTACCACACTGGCACCTACTTCGTGTAGGTGCCACCTACTTGGTGTGGGTAGGGGAATAGGTGACAGATAAGTGAGGTTCAGGGAGATTTCAAGTTAAAAAAGATATCTGGCACCTATGACCAGTAAGTGGCACCATAGATGGCCACCGACTAAGGCTGTCCTCTTTTGGTTAAGATTTGATTTCTAGGGTTTCCATGCAATGTAGAAATACCCGTATGATATTTTTGTATTATATATATGCCCTTGGGGGAAATTTTGCGCACATTATACTCTTACAAATATATATTGATTCCAGGAATAGCTTCTAATCTAGGGATTCTTATGCTCTTTGATTTTGATAGATTTATTGATTTGTAACTTTGCGTTTTCTTTTCATATTAGTGTAAGATTGATTTTACCCTTGAACTTATGAATTCCATGGATTGTTTCACAACTATGAGTTGCTAATTCCCTTAAGAAGGGTTATGGGAACCCTGGCAGAGTAGCATAGTTGTGGAAGTGCAATGTTTTTCCAAGCAAATATTCTTTCATGTATCGTGATCATATTCAATTTAATAGATTTATTAAAAGTGGAAAATTATAAGAACTCACCTGTATTTGCTACTTAATATAAAACAGAGGTAGAAATTAGGAAAAGAAGATCATGAAAGTTTTTTGAGATTCTCCTCCATCTTATAATTTTGTCATCTCATACAATTAACTTTACACTCAAATGGTAACAGTTAATCCGGCATATAATATGAGGGTTAGTAAGGTTACACTCGAAGACTTGAAAGGTAAATAGTGAAATTCACTGAAGGTGTACACAAGACAATTAGTGATACATATCTTGTTATATTCTGCATGCAAGATACTGAGTTGGTTCAATAGAGCACGACAAACCTATAGAGTTAGAAGCCAGTGGAACACAATTATAGTGGTCATTTCCAATTGTTTACAACCAAAAGCACTCGAGTTTTGTTACTTTATACGAATCAAAGAAATTCACCCATTTACTTTTCTGCACTGCCTAGTGATTTAATCAAGTTTGAAAATAGTTTTTTCTATGGATTCAAGCCTAACCTAGTTGGGCTGGTAGATATGACTTCAACTGCATTATACTTATTGGGTATGTATTTTTTGGAGACATAACCTATTTATGGCTTAATTGACATCTTTAAGTGAACTTCGATATCCTACTTCGGGTAGAAGTTGCCTAAATATAGATTTTGAGGATTAGGGTGGGCCTCTTCGGCCTACATTAGGCCAAGACTTGTGATAGCCTTGTTGGCTTATTTATGTATGAAATACTCTTATTAATGGTTGTTTGACACTTAAGGAGGTTATATATATATATTTATTTATTTGGTATGTTAGTTGGATATGAAAGGATTGATGCTAATTGTGGGTATCGCTAATGATATTGCTCATGATTAAGGGTACAATTTATAAGTATAGACATGATATTTCATATAGATTTGGTAGGACTTATAGACATGATATCGCTTATATATATGATATGGCTTATGGATATGATAGGGCTTACAGACATGCTATGCCGTATAGATATGTTATGGCTTATACATATGGTGTTGAATACAGATACGATTTATTGTTTATAGATATGATTGGTAATATATATATATGATTATTGAAATAACTTATTACTTTTACTATTGAAATATCATATGGACATGGTTATTGGTACATATTAGACGTTGTATTGGTATAGTCTGTTGGTTTAACTTATCAGTGTGTCTGGTGACATGGTTCATTGATACGAATTATAAATATTATTTTTGGTTCGAGTTTGAGAAATGGTGATAATGGTGATGATATTATTGAGTTCCAATTCATGTATGACCTTGGGAATCATGTATGAGATGATATGGTTTGGATAGGTTCTCTAGTATGGCAATATAATTTGGTGATTTATGACTATTAGAATGCTTAATTTCCTGGATTGTACCCTATAAGATTATGGGGGCCGGCTTTGTGTTATTTACTTTTCCGCACTTATTCGCTTATAAGGCCAAATCTTGTAGTTATAATGGTATGATCTTTATGTTATTATCTCGTATGAATTTATTTATCTATGTACAGCGGTGTCGAAGCTTATTTCTATGTTTGCTCCTTTTATCTTAGCTTAATTTATCTTATATCTTATCATACTTATATTATGATTTAGCTCAGTGGACTGGTGATTCCTACTGTGTACCCATAATATTGGTACTCATACTACACTTCTATACTTTTTTTTACATGACCCAATATGGGCACCTTAAGCCTACATTAACCGGAGGTTTCCTCGATAACCCAGTCTAATCATTACATCAATCACAATGGTCGGGTGAATCCCAATAATATAAAAAGATAGCGGAAAACAGACTACAAGTCATAACTTAAATATGTCTAAACACTTCATTAGACATATCAAACTAACCAATATAACCAAGTCCAGAGTCTTCCATAATACCTCTATAGAACTAATGATTAGAAAGGTATATGTTGGGAAAAGACCTCAACAATAGCCAAACCAAGTCAAAATAAGACTAAGTCTAAAGATAGGAGACCAAGGATGAATGTCTCTCGTAGTTAAGAAGCTTACCACTCCAAAGTTAATGCATGAACCGCTTCGATTACCTAATCACTGTACAGGAATAGAAGATGATTCTCTGGCCCCTATATCACGTGGGGACATAGCATCTGGAGGCGGTTAGCGGTTAGAGAGCTAGCATGTAACTAAAGGATAAGGATAAAGTAGCATCATCAATCAACAACAAGGTAATATATCATATTCAACCATACTCATGACCTTATCCATACATATAGATATACAAAACATGCCAAACAAGAAACAAGCCTTAATAATGTTCTTAAAGAATTTAGTCATGAGACATAAGTGGAGAACTTAGACCTTCCACCCTTAGATTTAAACAATTCTTACTAGTTATAGGATATCAACCATATTCACACATTAATTAGATGAAGGACTTTAACCATATATACACTTATTAAGCAAGAAACTCTAACCGCATTTATATCAATTTGGGCAAGGGAATTTAACCACACACGTATATTCATTTAGGAAAGGGACTCAAACCACATTCCCACATATTAAGAAAGGGACTCTAACCTCATGCCATATTTGATAGGGGACTCTAGCCTAAGCAATTTCATTTGGCGAGTCACTTTATCCTCAAGAGATCTCGTTGTGCAAGGGACTTTAACCAAAATCAATTTCATTAGGCATGGGACTTTAACCTTAAGCCATTACAACTATCGTTAGTAGACATTGGGACTCCAACCCGTTGTCCATATATCATCATTCATTCAATTCACACTTAAGGACTTTAATCCATTTAGACAATTCAACACTGTACATGACCGCATGGTCCTCATGGGAGACTTTGTGGCTCAACCATTTCAATAGGCCAATGCCTTAATTAAATTCATCACAAACTATTCACATTGAACTAGAAATCTTATACCACATTCTCACTATACTTTAGTTCAACACATAATTCAAGTTTATTTTTATATCTAGGGACTTTAACCCCTCATTTTTCATCAACCAACAGGATCATCAATTTTATAATACATAGCTCATAATACCACTATAGTATCATTTATTAACTATTCATACTTGTTGGGCTATCTCCCTAATTCAAACAACATCAAAATGTTACTAGACAATTCACTTAGACATTCTTACAAACACCTTGCATGCATGCCTTTATCAAGGCCAATTTCAAAGTAGAAAGCAATATCATTAGTGTTAATAAAGATTCACATGTTTATCCATAAACAAAAAGCACTTAAATGTGCAAAACATCACCAATATAAAGCATCAACACAAGTCCAAACAATGGTAAACATTATTTATCACAATTCATTAAAACTCTTATTATTTGATTTCAAAGTCTCCATGGACACTTACTAATCTAAGTGTAAAATACATTGTTTTTGAGTTATTTAGAAAGGGGGAGATTTACATGCTTTAGATAACTTGATTTACCAAGAGTCTTCACGTAACTTCGCCTCTTGAAGATCACCCTTGAAATCCTACCCTCCAATTCTTCACAAATAAGCTTGAGATAGTATTTAGGGTGTTTGATCCATCAAAATGTATGTTTAGGAGGCTACACACACTTATATAGTTAGGGAACTTAGGGTTTTGGGTGTATTAAATGACCATAAGGACCTCAACTTAAATTTAAAAAATGAGCCCGTAAGGGTATGAATTCATTAAGGAACCATACTCAGGGTACAAGTGGTACCCTAACTCATACCCTAGGATTCTATTAGGTCACCTACACTTGTTAGAGATTTACTACACACCATTGAGTTTTATCCAAAGGTTACAAATCACTCCCTAAACTGTATCCATCAACCATTCTAAAAACTGTCCACTCTAAGCTAAGACTTCACTTTATACGATTGGTGTTTGTATGAATCATACCTTAAGGTACTATTGGTTGGATTCGCACTAACACCTAGTATAGTGGGTGACACTTAATACACTACCTAAGTCATGAGAGGGGAGGAGAGAAGGATAGGACTCGTATCCAAGGGTACGACTCATACCCCTAGTCGTACCTTGCTCAGTGACATCTAATAAAGAAATTCTCCTCATGGTTCAAATCCTCGGTGTTTCATTTTGGTGAAAATTCTAATACTAGTTATTATCGCTGATTCAATATTCATGCGGGGTTTATTGCAGAGATCGAGTGAGATCCCGTAGTCGGAGCTACCCTTTTGCTTCTATTTATCTATGTCTAGTATTTTATCTTTGAGTCAGATTGTATTTGACTATTTGGCACTTATAGTTTATTATAGTAGCTCTTGTACTGATATTACTGGGTCTTAGAATGTTTTTTGGTTTTCTATATATCTATTATACCTTTATGACTGTACAATTATTATTTAAGCCTTTAATTTTTTAAATTCCGACTTTTAGACTATTTTCCACCAAGTTATCCCATTTCATCTAGCTCTAGGCTATGGTTCAGCTTACCTACTGGAAGAATAGAGTTGGTGCCATCATGACTTGTAAATGAGGTCGTGACACATACTATCATTATAATATGTTTTTACACCTCTCTTGATCTGAGTATTCCACCATAGCATTATGACTTATATTAAATGTAGACCTTCTATATTGAAAAAAGTACCAGGTCTTATTAGTAGTAAAGGATCTTAAAA
>NW_025843358.1:0-9799 GCF_002878395.1 Capsicum annuum | reverse complement strand
ATAGTAGAAGCAGATGCTAGTGAATATAGTTATGAAGGAGTACTTAAATATAGATATGAAGAAGAAAAATTAGAACACCATTGTAGATACTACTCAGGTACGTTTAATGAAACAGAAATAAAATGGGAAATAAATAGAAAAGAATTATGCTCATTATATAAATGTTTATTAACATTTGAGCCATATATTGTATATAACAAGTTTATTGTACTAACAGATAATACACAGGTACGTTGGTGGCTAACAAAGAAAATACAGAATTCAGTTACAACAAAAGAAATTCGGAGAATAGTCTTGAATATATTAAATTTCACATTTATAATTGAAGTAATTAGTACTAAAAAAAATGTTATTCCAGATTACATGTCAAGACAAAGCTACACAGACTGATATAATAGAAGAGGATACTCTAGAAAAGATATTCAACACCCTAACTACGCTTTCAATGAAAGTGAACAGTATGGGTAATGAAATAGAAAAGCTAAAGACTAATGAAGTTAAATTGAAGTCTATAGCTACAAATCAGCTAACTCAGCAGTGTGCAGAGCTATGTCGATCGGAAGACATTAAAATTCCAGAGCTAGAAGGAGATGTTGGGACACTCCGTAAAACCCATAACGTTTACCAATCTACAATTGCAGGTACAAGCAAAGGAGTTATTGGACAAAGATACTAGAATATGAACTTAAATAAGACATTTGAAAAACCATTTACACCAAAAATACAGAAAGACCTCTTGAACATACCCCCACAAATTATCACATATCGAGATAGTCTGAACCAAGATAAAAAAGTTTATAATTATACAACCCAAAAATACATAGAAAATATCTACCGAGTAAAAACTTTTCTAAACCTTAACCCCAGAGCTACAGATATCAAAGAACCCAACACAAACTGTATAACCCAAAGATTACAAGGTTACAACAAGCTAATTGCACTACCCAAAACTACCCCAAGCCTAATAAAAACTTATTTCGACTATGGATTATTAAATACCATATATACTCAAGATGGAGAAGAACTATCAGCTATGGAAGAATTACAAAAAATATTCAACACCAATAAAAGAGTAACCAAAGGAAATCTATTTTATATAAAGTGTTATACTGCACCAGCAGAGATATTATATGACGAGATAAAATCAGTTATACAAGTTGTAAAAATAGGATTAACCAGAGATATGATTATACCAGAAGATATTGTCCAGCAGCCAGAGATACCCAGAATCGAGATACCTAATTTTTATGCAAATAAACGACTTATTGGACTAGCTACAATTATTCAAGAACTAGCAAACAATTATACCACTGGAAACCGAATATGGAGTTATTATTCAAGAGATCATTAGATGATTTATTCAAATTTAAAAGAACTACGACAAGCAGATATGGAAGATGTTAGACAATGGATAATGATATTACTAACCCAGAAAAACAATCTGCTGCAAGAGCAATTAAGAGATGATTTATTTCAGATGGATTATTGACAAGATATTGCAAGACAATTGGATACAAATATCCAGATCATCAATGTTCGAGATGTAATGGAGAAGATAATATTATCCCAGATGTCCGCCTAAAATAAAAGAATCAAGAAGAGAAGCATGCCAACTAGAAAGATGATAGAAAAAAAGCAGATACGACAAGAAGAAGATATCAATGGAAGCAATAATGGTGATAAAAGATAAGCTATACAACTGTGAAAGTGACATATAACAAACTTTCACAATTTTCTACGTAACTTGTAAATTATTGTAAAGTTTTAGTTTTTGTCTTTTAGAAGACTTTTTTGTAAAATATAACAATTAGGTTAGGTAGATAAAGACTTTGTAAAAAATAGTCTAGACTTTTTAGTCTAGTTTTTCGACTTTTTGTAAAGATAGAATAGGACGTAAAGTTTTAAAAAAAAATGTGTAAAACATTAGTAAGGTCTATGTAAATCATTCATTATAAATGAAGGCATCGAAGGCAGAAAAAGGGAAGCCTTCATGAGTTGAAGCACAAATACTCTCTCTTGTCCACAACAAATATTTTGCTTATTTATTAAAAAACAGGCATATTTCAATGGAAAAATCTATGGAGGAACAAATCTTAGAATTATCAAAACTACCAGAACAGTTATATTCATTTACTATTATGAATAGCTAAATTCATAAATTCCTAACAATCATGATATGATAAAATAAGTTCATGTTAGTTGCTTTAAAGTAGAATTATTCAAAAAATAGAATGTTAAGAAGTTTATTAGCAAAGTGGAAAAGGAGAAAAATCCCTAAGAACTATGCCATCCTAAAGGTGAAACCGGTGAGGCAAGAAAGCTGTGATAGGGGAGTAACCAAAGTAGAGACGCTATTTCAGGAAAAAGTATCCAAATTGCCATGCTAATAGTGACTGAAAATATGTTATTTAAGAATAATCTAGTATATAACAATCTAAAGTGATCATATTTTGTTATGTGCATGATTGAAGGGAATATTTTGAAAATAACAATTTTATGAAAAATGGATAATTATTTATCTGACGAAATGGTAGATAAATTTAAAATACTTGTTTTATATGTACTTAAGGATATAGAAATAGTGAATATAAGAAAAATCATATTGGAAAAAATATTTGATAGATATTTTATGACTAGAATTAATTATATACCACACCTACCGAACTACTCTTATAAATACATACATGCCAAACCCACACACTAACTATGATAAAATATGTATATTTAGAATTTTGGAAAAAAGATATGAGAAACATACAATTAGTAGAAAAACAAATAAAAGCAAATTTAGACAAATACATGGAAACTAAAGATGTAAAATATATGGAATTCCTTAATGAAAATATGCAAGAACTACTTAGACTAAAACAAACAACTAAAAAATTATTATGAAAAAGCATTTAATCAAGCCTAAATGACAGAAGATATTAAAATACTTGTTTTATTTATATACTTAGAGATATAGAAATTATGGACATAAAGAAAATAATATGGGAAAAATTACAAGATTATGATGATGAAGAATTATTAAACAGTATAGAAAACTTACACATATATTATGAACAACAATATTATTTAGATTCAGATGGATATTATACAGATTAAAAATGTCAAGATATATTAAGAAAATTAGAGCAAACCAAGAAGACCTACATAAAGAAATTGATTATAGAAAACAAATTAGAGAAATAATGGAAAATTTAATAGAAAAATTAAAATGGATAGACGAAACCTTAAAAAATCTAGAAAAAAGCAAAGATAAAAGTTTAGATAGTTTAAACTTTCCAAATGGATAAAATGAAATAAGAAGCTGATAGCTTTGGTAAATACATTCAGAACCCATGATTTAGAACCAATTTATTCGAATAAGAGGTTGTTACATAATCTTTGACACTACTGTTATAAGGAAAGCAATAAAAATGTGGACTTCATAGTTTGCTGGCACACACAGTGTTGGCGTGAGGAAAAGGGTCACTTTTTCTGTACATTAAGGATTTCGGTTACGAGGTAACCCTTGTTTGTAAGAGGTTTTGTCAAAAGGAAAAAGAAAAACACCAACAAACTACATAAAGATTGTTTTTTCCAGAACTCGAAAACAATTGCTAACTCAGTTTTTTGATAAATTTCAACCAAAATAGTTTGAAGATGGACAAAAGAGTACCGTTGACAGGCATAATGGAATAAGTCTTCAGAAAACAAAGTGCTGCAATATGAACAGACTGTCTGGTTATGAACAACTAAGATCAACACTAACAGCCTCTTCCCCACCAACTCAGAACACCGTCAAAAGGAATGTTTACAATGGGGAATCTCTGATATCAAAGTCAGATGAGGAGGAGGGGGAGGGGTGAAGGGAAGTAACTAAGAAGCATGAGCAGCCTCCGTGTTCAGAAGTGCCTTCACAGCACCAAAACTAGCTGCTGCATAACTCAATATACCACTATGAGCAGCGTTGAACCACAGTGCATGAGAAGTTGGTGCTTTCCCAACATCAAATATGGAATTGATATCGTTGTCTTCATCCCTATGCTCAGTGATTAATGCTTCAAGATCACTCCCAATTTTAGTGATAGGTTGTTCGCTAGCTAAGAAGGGTCTTCCAGCGTCGACAAGAAATCCAGTTTCATTTGTGTCCACCTTCTCAATGATTATGTTATCAGTGCAGAATATGAACTCACCATTTACATCAGGATACAGACTATCCATTCCATTGACAAAAGCAGCATCATGGCTAGAGGACTCTCCTCCAGCAATTGCTATGATCTGCTCAGCATTGGTGCTTTCTTGAGGAAACATTCTCTCATTGTTAGAGGTTGGCACTGCTTGTGAAGTTCCAGCGGCTTCAGCATCTGCACTAGTTATTTCGAGAACTCTTGTTTTTCTGTTCTTTCAGGGGATGGCTTTGAGATGCTTGAAGTACTTTTGGGAATGACTAGCTTCCTGAGTTGATGTTTTTGTTATCACACAGTTCCTAGATATAATTTTCCAGTCACCTCTTCCATATTTATCTAAGCCCCTGAGAAATGACCTATAGCAGGAAAGAGAGAAATAAGTTATTATCAACTTTAAAGTTTTACTCTCTCTCAATCAGCTAACTTGTAATGTCCAGAGCTAAAAAGTATGATTCCATAGGCATATTGTTAAAGTTGTGACCCGAATTTTGGTTGATGGACTTTATGTTTTTGGGCCTAGGAACTATTTGTACGCACATAATATATAAGTGCAATCTAGTGGGTTATTTTATTATTCAGAAAATTCAGCCTTCGCCACATTGTACTCTCTTTCCGTTAAGTGAAACCTCCTCTGCCTCTGCCCATGGTTTTTCCCGGAAGGGTTTCCAAGTAAATCTATGTGTTGTTCTTGTTTTTTTTTATGTCACGACCCGAACCAGGGCCCTGACCGTGACGGACATCCCGAACCACGAAGGTCCGAGAGCCCTTCTAACTTGTAATTATATACACCATTCATATACAAATAGGAAATGCGGAAAAATACATAATGAAACGGAATCACGGTCATA
The DNA here is from genome assembly GCF_002878395.1 of Capsicum annuum. Lineage (NCBI taxonomy): Eukaryota > Viridiplantae > Streptophyta > Magnoliopsida > Solanales > Solanaceae > Capsicum > Capsicum annuum. The sequence goes on along the minus strand of NW_025843358.1, from coordinate 4,779 downwards.
AGTATGAATTCAATTTATAATATAGAAAGTAAAGCCCAACAACAACTAGACAATGTCAGAACCAGTCTGCGAAATCTCTACTACACGATCAAATCAAAGCTGTCTGAAAACTGGGACAAGGCCCCAGTAGACCAAAACCATAATAAATGATAAATGACTGAAAACAACTAGGCCTTCTGAAATATAGAAGGCTCACCAACTAAACTCTACACTTCTGCCAGAAGAAATCTACTGCTTATCAGGACCCCTAGATTGAGCCTCAGAACCTGGGAGGGTAGCGGATAAATACAATTGTACTGGTACACAGAGCAAATCCAAAATAATAATTGATATTCAACATATATGAGAGCAATTTAAAAACAGTTCATAAATATATCATATGGTAAGAAATCACAAAGGGCATTTTTGAAAGACTCTGTAAAATCATCTGAACTCTGTGACACTCTTTATTTTACTTCTGCGTTAGGTGGTACACCCTACAATTTCACAGCTTTCATCGACTACTATATCTCTGTTGCTGCCAAGATAGGAGTACTAGTGAGGGAAGAGCACATAAGATCACACAGTAGGGTTCCACAACCCTAATCAAGTCATTATGTCGTAGTTGGGCTCAAGATCACAAAGCAGGGCTCCAAACCAGAAGTCCCAATTTAGGAAGACAAAATACTAGGTACACAAGATCACATAGCAGCGTACCAAGTTCCCGTGTCGCCAAATCATGGTTTCCAGCATAGAGTCATTTGACTCGTGCTTTCTTCGGGTAACCACCTAACTCACATTAACCCAGTTTTTAACTCTTTAAAACATGTATTCTCTGAAATCAAACTCTGAATACTCTAACTCTGTTACAATATACATTTATATAGTATCATCATACCATTGACTTGCAAGTCACATCTCTGAGCCATTATTAGCATATTAAAATCTTTGTTTTCAAAATATAAGTTCGGGACCACCATATCAATAAATCAGTTCAAGAAATCCTTCTTTAAATTCTTGTAAATACATGCAAGAAAACTTTCTCTTTGTCAACATTTCAATAATATGTGGTGGTCACGTAAAATTACGCAATCACATGCAATTCTTTCTGAATAAAACAAGCATAGAAGTATAATAAGAGACTCTCTCTCCCATCATCTCCAAATCATGTCAAATACTATGATATTAAAAATTCCACTTTCAAACCATTAAACATGTATTTCAAATCATTCCTATTAAGTTCAGAAACTTAAATTTATCACAAGAGAGGGATATCATAATTTGTGCTCTCAAACAACCTTCAATCACAATTTTTCATACATATAATTTACATATAAATCAATTTAAGGGGATAAGGCCTAAAGGCCTAAACAACAATATCATTAAAACATTCATGATGCATAATTAAAAATCATGAATTCCAAAACCCTTTTCTAAATTCATGTTTGATAATCTTTAAATCATGTTCTAGTGTTTACAAGCCCATGTAGTTTTTTGGATAAACCCGACATACCTTAAATTAGAAGCTTTTGAAGGAACTCTAGCTTTTGGGATGCTATACGTATGATTGATGAGTGCTTCTTGTAGCCCTGGAAATGGGTATTGAAGAATTAAGAAAAACCCACGGTTAAATCTTGAGATATATTGATTTTGGATTGACACCCTAAGGAGTGTTCTTGGTGATTTAGGGAGAAAATAACCTTATTTTGGTGTTTTGGGGATTTAATCCCGTGTTAAGGATGAATAGGGGTTAGAAAATACCACTTTTGCCCTTAGAAATGCAAAAATAGAACCTGAAAATTGGGTGAGTGTGACAGAGCGTGCGTTGCGCGCTAATCGCATGATGCTACTATCTCAGTCACGAAAATGGCCATAACTTTTCGCTCAGGTATCGGATTTTGGTGAAATTAGTATCGTTGGAAAGCTAATATGAAGAATTTTCATTTAATATATAGCAAGCCTATAATTCATTATATATAAAGAGCTATTGCTGATTGAAGTTGATCTATGTTTCGACGCTCACTCAAACTCAAACGATAGGAAAATATTCAACTTGTCCTTGAGTTTGGGGACCTCTATGATCTCAATTTATGCTCAAATAGGTTCCCACACTACATAATTGATTAAAATTCCAAATCTTCATAGTATTTATGGCTTTTAAATCATATACGCATAACAACGACGGTTTTTGTTCTAGACTAAAATGCGGGGTGTTACATTATCTCCCCCTTGGGATCATTTGTCCCCGAATGATTGGTAAGAATGTTGAAGTCTTTATGGAATTGAATAATATGGACATGATATGTATTCTAAGAAAGGATATAGCCGAGCTGAAACATTTAAACTTCTATCATGAAACTGAATTCTGAGCTGACTTGACTTTACTTGCTTTAATGAGCTAATTCATGCTGAGAGTTTAGGATTCCCTTGAATTGTTCATGATCAAATCATACATTTGAATTGTGAAGTGATAGCTTGTAATGCCCCGTAAAATGCATGCACGTGCTAGCCCCTAGTAGTGTACTCTTAGCCTTGGAAACTTGAAAATATTCTAAGTGCAAGAGACTTAGTCTCATTTTTAGCTCCTAATCTTCGGGGATTTTATTTTCAATCCTCCCGACTTTCGATTTTATATTTTCTTGTTGCGTTGCGATGGGGTAAGTTCGTAGTACATTTTGGGTGAGTTTCGGAATTTTTAGACTAGCCTAAGGGCATGTTCGGTGTTCCATTCCAGTAGCTCCGGGGGATAAGGGGGCGCCGCCTGGGGTCCTCCCCTGCTCTAAGGTAGGTGCCTCCCGGGCTACCCCACCGCTCTAAGGCGGGCGACGCCTGGGGTACTCCGTTGCTCTAGGAAGGGTGCTTCCCGGGGTATCGCGCCCGGCCAATTTTCAGCACACAATTCCGTCTCATTAAGGGTAAAATGGTACTTCTCCAACCCCTTATCACCTCTAACATGGGATTAAGCTCCCAAATACCCATATCATTGATATTTTTTCCAAAAATCACCAACAATACTCTCAACAGTTTCAAACTATAAATCCAAATAACTCAAGATTCAACCGTGGATTTTTAAAAGCGATTGAAGATTTGGAATCCACAATTCGCAAGCTTCGAGAATTATATATTATCTTTCGAGGTTAAGGTACGTGGGTGTTTTCTAAAATCTCATGGGTATTAAAATCATGATTTTAAGTAAAGGGTTTTTGATATATGAATATAATCATGTTTTAGAAGTTTTGACGGTATTGTTTTGGTCTTTAGACATTTCCCTAAATTGATTGAAAAAAATTATATATATATATATGTATGTATGTATATGTATGCATGAATGTGTTTAAGGATGTATATTCAACTGAGAGCATGAATTATAATGAACCCCTCTCTTATTGTGACTTTCCCATCTTTCATATGATATGAATTGTTCTAAAATTGCATCTTGAAAGCATGATATGAAATGTCTTGATTTATGCTATGACTTGAATATGATTTCGAAATAACAAGAGAGGGTTATGCATGTTGAAAAATGTTGAATATACATATAACAAAGAGTGCATGGTTTTTCCAAAAGCACATGACCACCTTATGTGTAACATCTCAGGCCCATTGTTGTGTGAGGTATTTCAAGGGTAATTTTGTCTTTTCGTTTTGCAATTTATTTCATGAAATTAAAACCCTCTTAAGTTATCAGTTATAAGAGTTATTTCCCTCAATTGTACATTAATTTTTCTCATCCAGATACGCCTCTCTACTTGCCATCAATTACATGCTTTAAACCAGTCACTCTATTTTCCACCTGTTCATACATAAAAAGCCTCACTTCTCCATCAGTTTTGAGAAGTTTTCCATTAGAATATATCTCTATTTTTCCTCTCAATCACAACTCCAAAGAAACACCAATTGGTGAGAATCACATTGGAATTTCTTTTTCCAATCTCAAAGTTCTTTCAATGTTTAAGAGGTATGTAGGACCATTCCTTACTCACTGTTATCGAATTCAAATTGCTCTAAAACTATTTAGGTTTTAAAGGAAATTCTTCAATCTTATCAATGAACTTGAATGGTTTAATAGTTGTTGGATGTGTAAAGATAACTCTCTATTTCATATTCTTTCTTTCTGAATTTTGTGAGTTCCAACGACCCTCATGATTTGATGTACAAATCATAGATGTTTTTAGCAGTGACTATGAAAGATTTACGATCAGAAAAGTCAAGCGATAACACCTAGAGACCACCCCATTATTTAAAAGAAGTGAGAGAGAACTAATTACATAATCTATTGATCAAAGATGACCTCTTCTAGTTATTTTTGAATTTCCAAACATATCTACTCTTTCTTTTACTTCATTGCGAGATTGTATATTCGTCTATAACGTGGTTTTTACACATGGTTCACTTTCCAGCAGTACTTATCTGACACACCAGTGTCGCAGCCTTGTAGCTGCAATATGCTTCATTACTTTCTTTTCCAACTGCATAATTACAAAACAACAAGCAGTACAGACTACTCGTTCTCCCGCTGCAACGTTCAGACAACAACAAAAAAAAGAACATACTATTACATCGCTAATTCAAATATATCCTACTCTATTATTAAGTAAATATATTACACAATATATAAGAGCAGCATCCTCTTTAAGGTATTCCCTTTAAGCAGTTCAAGGCAGCCTGCCATTCGACGACTACTCTATCTCTATAAACACCTATAACCATTTCTCGGAAGACTCTGTCACAGTGGAAATGACCAGCCTGTAAATTGATATTTTTCATCACCATATGATGACCTACGCCACCATCACAAAC
>NW_025843357.1:0-3850 GCF_002878395.1 Capsicum annuum | reverse complement strand
TTTGAAATGGAATTAATTTCTAATTAATTTAATGAGTTTCTTAAATTCAATAATTTCAAAATAAATATTAAATAAAATACAAGTTTATTTTATCTTTTTTTTAATAATAATAATAATATTAATAATAATAATAAATAAAAAGTAATAAACTAATTATGTCATCAATTTCTTATTTTCAATCGATCCTGAGAAAAGTAGAATATTTGCAATTTAATCAAACTTTTCACTCTGAATAAATTCTAAAGCATTTTTTTAACTAATATTATATAATCATATATAATTAAACACTAAATATATTGATTTCACCTAAATTCAAAGGGTAAGGTTTAAATTTATTTCAAAATAACTTAAAATAAATATTTCAAAACTATTTAAAATTGAGAAATTCATAAACTAATTTGGAATATGGAGAGAAAAAATTAGTTGTCAACAACTATCCCCTCCCTTTGATTAAAGTGGATGCAAGTAACTCTAGACAAAGGGAGTTTGACGTTCCCAATTTTGTCCGACCACAAATTCGTCTCTCAATGAGATTGATTTTCGCACGAGTTTTGGGAGCTATTGCTGGACCTCAGTTTCAGGTTTCCTACATATCTCAGGTTACATAAGAATTCAGGTCACTTGTAGTTCATAAATCTTGATTTTAAAGCATGATTTTCAAATAATTCACGAGCTATCTCAATTTTTGAATTTTTGTAAAATCAAAAGGCTAGGGAATAAGAGGATTGGGGAAAGGTCAGAATGCAATCGAGTTTTTGACATAGAGCCCAGTCTACATATCCCAATGATTCAGAAAATTAGACTACTTATAGTTCGACTCAATCAGTAAAAAAATAGTCTTTTATTTTAGACGATCTTTGGCTTGGGATGAGTGATAAGTTATTTGAGCTTATGGAAAAGAGGCTTGTAACCTCTTAACCATGAATGTGGGATCCTTCGCATCCATAGACAAGAATTTATCTGGACATAATTTCCAGAACTCTGAGTGCATTATCACTCGAATTTGAAGGAAAGAGAAAGTTACTACCAGTATGAGTTTAGGAGTATTTTGAAAGTGAAACTGAAACCAGAATAACTCAAAATATCCCACATACCTTCTAATAGGGGTGTGGTTTAATGGCGGTGGAAGTCGTCTTTTAGCTTGCGTCCAAAGAGTTTGATATTCCTCTTTGGACTACTTTCCAGTTCGCTGCTAAGAAAAAGTTCCACGTTGTGCTGCATTTTTTCTGGAGTCGTCCATACTTGTGGTTTTGATTTGAGAATTTTATCCTCTTGGATGCTCTCGACAACAACTCAAAAAAATAGTTAGTTGTAAATGTAGCATTACCCAAACGTAAATTGGTGCAAACCTGTTTAAACACGCTATGCTAAGATAGTCGAACCTGTTCTAAAAGTATTATGTCACTTTAAATGGGTGACAACTCAATATGTACTAGTAAAAAATAAATGACTTATCTTGAATGTAACATGTCACTTTGAATGGAGTGATGATCCGACATGTCTCATTGAAGTGCGGACGACCCATTTCAAATATAACATGTCACTTTGAATGGAGTGATAATCCAACGTGTCTCACTGAAGGGTAGATGACCCATTTAAAATTTAATATGTCACTTTGAATGGAGTGATGGTCCAACGTGTCTCATTGACAGGCGGGCGACCCATTTTGAATATAACACACCACTTTGAATGGAGTGACGGTCCAATGTGTATCATTAAAGGGTGGATGACCAATTTTGAATATAACATGCCACTTTGAACGGAGTGATAGTCCAACGTGTCTCATAATCACCCACACTAAAATTATTAGTAGCAAATGCAGTATAAGGGAAATCATGCATACCTTGTTTTAGTATGCCATACTGAAATAGGTCAAAATTCATAACATATGATGTTGAAAGAGGTGGTGGTCCATGGTAAAAATATATTACTCTGAAGAAGGTAACGATCCATAACACAATCATATGTCACTCTGAAAGAGGTGACGGTCTGTAACATAATGAGATGTCACTCTGAAAGGAGGTAACTATCAACATAATAAGATGTCACTCTAGAGAAGGTGACGGTCCATAGTAAGATGTCACTCTAAAAAAGGTGATGGTCTATAACATAATAATGTGTCACTCTGAAGGAGGTGACGGTCCATAACATAATAAGATGTCACTCTGAAGGAGTTGACGATCAATATAATAAGGTGTCACTCTAAAGGAGGTGATGGTCCATAATAAGATGTCACTCTGAAGAAGGTAACGGTCCATAACATTATAAGATGTCACTCTAAAGAAGGTGACGGTCCATAACATAGTAACATTTCACTCTGAAGCATTTCACTCTGAAGGGGGTTATGGTCCATAACATAATCATATAACACTTTGAAAAATATGATGATCAGTAATATAATAATATGTCACTCTGAAGGAGGTGATGGTCCATAACATAATCATATGTCACTCTGAAGGAGATAACGGTCCATAATAAGATGTCTCAAATAAAGTGATAGTCCAATGTATCCTCTTAAGGGATGGAAAATCCAAATATGATAATATATGTCTTTTTGAAATAATGGATGACCCAAATATAATAAGATGTGTCCTCTCGAATGAAGTGATGATCCAGTAATTTTCTTGAAGGGTAGAAAACCCTAACATATAAGAAAATATAGAAGTTGATTTGTTGAACTTCATCTTTAGAAATCCTTAAAAGGACCTATGTATGTCCCGAGCTTCTGAATTGAATCCTCAAAACTTTGAGAGAATACTTTGTATTATTTCTTAGAGGTGATCTCGCATAATGTCACCTGTATAACTTAACAACACTCATTAATAATACAACAATTTGTTTTAACTAAGTCAGGAGTGTAACAGAAGATAGAGTTTAAAGATTAAAATGAAGTTGTTTGACTCATGATGATTTTATAGATAGTAGTTAAGATAATATCTCCACATCTTTGTCGTTATGCCCGATCATTTTCATATAAAATTAGAGAAAGTGCTAGATATCATGGCAAAGTAATATAAATTAAAAGAAAAGTGGATGAGAGAAGTTGTCTGGATTATTATGGCAAGACCACAGTGGATCTGATAATTTCCTTTGTCATTCTTAACGGTGTTAACTTTGTGACTTCACTGTTCTTGCATCCAAAGAAAAATCCTTAGTTTTGAAAGACTGACTGTGTTAGTTTTGTCTTACTCTCTAGATGCACCTTGTTGATCATTGATAAGCAAACTTTTCTGATCTTGAAGTACAGCTTTTGTGGAATTTTTTAGGGTCCTTCTCAAAACTTTTTCCCTATTCTATGACTCCCAAACTTTCTTATAACCTGTGAAATTCATGTGTATGGAATTTTTTAGATCTTCTCAAAAATTCTACCCAGTCTAAAATGCAAAATACTTGAATTGTTTCAGACGTAGAGTACTTTTAAGCATAGAGAACTTCAAAAGTTATGCTCGATCTCAACAATGTCTGATTTTTAACTTTGTATCCAACGTCAAGTTTTGTGAAATTTTTGAGACCTTCTAAAAAATTTTTGCCCCAGTTATATGCTTTGATGTCATCTTTATTTAACTTAGGAAAGGATCCTTTGATGAATTTTCAAGATCTTCTCAAAAATATTGTCATAGTTTCACAGAAAATATGACCGAGTCAGCGTGGCGCCTACGTATTTCATTGAGGTAGGAAATGTAGTCCCAACATAAAATGAGAAGATAAATCTTCTAAGGGATTGATCGATGCTAACATAGGCCGCCTATATATCCCTTTTTGGAAATTCAGGTCAAACATAGTTCATACAACTAAAGGCAACAACAACAACAAACCCAGTGTATTCCCACTTTGTGGGGTCTGGGGGGGG
>NW_025843356.1:0-2573 GCF_002878395.1 Capsicum annuum | reverse complement strand
ATTTTTATTAATTGTGCTCTCAAACAAATCTTCAATTTCAAGTTTCATACATAGACTTATATGTGTAAATCAATTTAAGGGGATAAGGCCTAAAGGCCAAAACAACAATATCATTGAACATGCATATAGCATAATAGAATCATGGATTTCAAAAATCCCTTTAACAAATTCATGCTTGATTATCTTTAAATCATAATTGAGTATTTTCAACAAGCCCATGTAGTTTTAGGATAAACCCCACGTACCTCTATTTCAAAGAATAATGAATGATTCTTGAAGCTTATGGATTGGGAATTCCAAATCTCTAATTATCTTTAAAAACCCACAGTTGAATCTTGAATTATTTGAGATTCTTGTTTGAAACCCTAGAGAGCCTTCTTGAGAAATCTGGATGACTGTGAATGTATTCTGGTGTCTTTGGGATTAAATCCCATGTTTAGGCTGATAAGGGGGTGGAGAATACCCAATATACCCTTAATGAAATGGAATAAAAATATAACTGGGAGCCCAATTTTATGGGTCACCGCGACGCGCCACTATCGCGGTGGCTCACTAGAAATTAACGAATGGGATTCTTGGGGTTACCGCGACATGGAGCCATCACGTTGTCCCACTGGTTGAGACCTGGAAATTCAGCGCGACGTGCCATAATCGCGCTAGGCTATTGGAATTTGATAATTGTTAAATAGACCACCTCTGCGACGCACCAAGCACCAAAATGACAGTTTTCATTTTAGCCCAAAATACGGGGTGTTACATTATCTCCCCCTTGGGATCATTCGTCCCCGAATGATGGGTAGGAATGTTGAAGCTTAAAGGTATGGAATAACGCGGACCTGATGTGTCTTCTAAGGAGGATATAACTAATCTTAAACATTTAAACTTCTATCGTGAAACTGAAGTCTGAGCTGACTTGATTTTCACTTGCTTCAAAGAGCTGATTCATGCTGAGAGTTTAGGATTCCCTTGAAATGTTCATAATCCAATCATTCATATTAAATTGAGAAGTGATAACTTATGCAAGTACGAATCATGAGGCAACAAGACTTAGATCGTACAAAGGTATTACACTGTCTGAGCTAAAATAGCTGGAAAAATTTAAGATAATGTGTTGAACTCTTATGAACTGAGTCATGACTAAATAACTGAATCTAAAACATAATGCTTTGACTGAACTGAAAGCGCAACTTACATGGATGGAATAGATTATCTCTTGGGATGGTCATACGCATGAGACTTCGGATAGTAGGACTGGGTGAAAAGGTGAAAGACCACTGTAACTTGTCTGCCTGACTTCAAACTAAGTTGCTGGATATACAGACGGAATTATACTGGACACTTATACTTAACTGGAGTATCTCTTCAACACTCTTTCTAAAGGAGTTCTAGTAGCATTAGGGAGCAAATAATCTCTGACATGAGTTACACAAAACATCCAATTAAGGAATCACAAAAATAACGCTACTCTATAGCATGGAATATAGATATATAACTCATAAACTAGGCTATTGTAATTTGATAATTGTTAAATAGACCACCTCTGCGACACGCCAAGCACCAAAATGACAGTTTTCATTTTAGCCCAAAATACGGGGTGTTACATTATCTTCCCCTTGGGATCATTCATCCCCGAATGATGGGTAGGAACGTTGAAGCTTAAAGGTATGGAATAAAGTGGACCTGATGTGTCTTCTAAGGAGGATATAACTGATCTGAAACATTTAAACTTCTATTGTGAAACTGAATTCTGAGTTGACTTGATTTTTACTTGCTTCAAAGAGCTGATTCATGCTAAGAGTTTAGGATTCCCTTGAAATGTTCATGATTTTTATCATACATATTGAATTGAGAAGTGATAACTTATGCAAGTACGAATCATGAGGCAACAAGACTTAGATCATACAAAGGTATTACACTGTCTGAGCTAAAATAGCTGCAAAAATTTAAGATAATGTGTTGAACTCTTATGAACTGAGTCATGACTAAATAAATAAATCTGAAACATGATGCTTTGACTGAACTGAAATCACAACTTACATGGATGGAATAGATTATTTCTTGGGTTGGTCATACGCACAAGACTTTAGATAGTAGGACTGGGTGAAAAGGTTAAAGACCACTGTAATTGTCTGCCTGACTTCAAACTGAATTGTTGGATATACAGATGGAATTATACTGGACACTTATACTTAACTGGAGTATCTTTTCAACACTCTTTCTAAAGGATTTCTAGTAGCATTAGGGAGCAAAGAATCTCTAACATGAGTTACACAAAACATCCAACTAAGGAATCACAAAAATAACGCTACTCTATAGCATGGAATATAGATATATAACTCATAAACTAGGGATATATATCATGCTAGGCTACTGGAATTTGATAATTATTAAATATACCACCTCCGCGACGCGCCAAGCACCAAAATGACAGTTTTCATTCTAGCCCAAAATACGGGGTGTTACAATGGAGTTGTTCACAAACTGGGTATTTCAGCGAAAGAATATTGATTTATCCAGATAAATAAGTTTCATCATACAAATAGTATAGGTCATCATCGCTATCTACATATGAA
>NW_025843355.1:0-6040 GCF_002878395.1 Capsicum annuum | reverse complement strand
ACCGACACGAGAAGCATCACAATAGAATACAAGACCATCACTCCCTCGGGCAAGGTTAAAATTAGAGCTGAGGTTAATTTATCTTTCAAATTCTCAAAACTAACCTCAAAAGCATCGGTACAGGTGAAATTGACCTTCTTTTGGGTAAGTTTGGTCAACGGTGCAGCTATAGTGAAAAAACTTTCTACGAAACTTCTATAATAACCAGCTAAACCTAAAAGCTCTCAATATCAGTCGGAGTTGTAGGTCTAGGCCACTTCTTAATTGACGCAATGTTTTGAAGATTTACCATGATCCCTTTACAAGAGATGAGATGTCCAAGAGAGGCTACGTCTTTCAATCAAAACTCACACTTGGAGAACTTGTCATACAAATGATGATCCCTAAAAGTTTGTAATATAATAAGAAGGTGATCCACATGATATTCCATACTCTTAGAATAGACCAAGATAACATCAATGAAAACTATGATAACCATGTCCAAGAAAAAATGGAAGACCCTATCATTAAATCAATGAATACCGCTAGGGCATTGGTTAACCAAAAGGACATAACAAGAAAGTCATAATTACCATACCATGTCCTAAAGGAAATCTTAGGGATATTAGTATCTCTAATTTTAAGTTGATGATAACCCAATCTAAGGTCAATATTAGAGAAACACATTACACCCTGAGGTTGATCAAATAAATCATCGATCCTAAGAGAGGATATTTGTTCTTTATGGTCACTTTGTTCAATTAATAATAATCAATTCACATACGAGGGGAACCGTCTTTCTTGCACATGAAAAGCATGGGAGCACCCCAAGAAGACACACTAGGTTGGATAAAATAACTATCTAAAAGGTCTTTAATTGCTCTTTAAGTTCTTTTAACTTTGCCGAACTCATTCTATAGGGAGGAATAAAGATCAATCGAGTGTTCAAAATAAGGTAAATCCCAAATCAATCTCCCTATTGGGAGAAACACTGGGAAGATAGTCGAGAAACACATCGGTAAACTCATTAACCACGAGAATGGATTCTAAAGAAGGCTCTTCTGAGTTAGAATATTTAATTCAGACCAAATGATATAAACAACCCATAAAAATAAACATTCAAGATTTTAGATAAGAAATAAACCTTCCCTTAGGAACTAAGGGACCACATTCCCATACAATGACTAACTCATAAGGGAATTTGAACACGACCCTACGGGTCCAACAATATTAGAAGGCATGGAAAAAGTGCAACAAATCCATTCCTAAAATAACATCAAAATAGACCATGTCCAACTCTATAAAATCAACAAAAGTTTCCCTACCACAAACAAACATCAAACACCCCCTATAGGCTCGTTTAACAACTACAGAGTCTCCAACTGAGATAGAAATAGAAAAAGTAACCAACAGACTCTCAGCTATATACGGGGTCACATAAGAAAGAGTAGGCCCTGGGTCAAGTAAGTAATACACATCAGGAGAGAAAAGTCTCAATATACCAGCAATAACTTCAAGAGACGACTTAGAATCCTGGCAAGTAGCAAGTGTACACAAGTGGTTTCATCCAGTTCCTATGCAAGAAACAGAAACAGCAGCATACATAACACCCTTTGGTGAAAGAGAAGGTGGTATAGGGGACCTATTTGCATAAGGATCTTCTAGAGAGGTTTTTACGTTGTATTTACCTAATCTGACCATAATGAAAACACCCGCTCCTCCCTTCCTCACACTGACCACGATGACTCTGACCACAGAATCTAGGTTAGGATGCTCATGTTCCTGATCACACTTAGTAGTTCAGAGTTTTATCAATAGCAGTACACTAGCCGTGAGTCCTTATCTTTCAAGGATGTTCTATTATGTTATTATTTTAGTACTTAGCTTATTTCAGTTGTTGGATTTAGTTTAGAACATGTTCAATAAACTCCTTATTTAGACAGTTTAAAGGCTTTCAAACTAGATATTCAGACTTTAGTACTTTCTGTATTTATGTTCAGTTTTGGTATTGTTATACTATATTTTTAGTTTTTCTTCAGTATTGAACCTTATGGCCTATCAATCTATGTTTTTGCATTTATAATATTATTATTCAGTGCTCTGTTGCATATATTAGTCATGGGTTAGCTTGTGGTCCTTCGGGATTATGAGCATCGTGTAGCGTCCGGGGTACCAAACTTGGGGTGTTATAGTGGAAGACACCTTGGACGAGTTCATGGATGATTTTTATGTAGTGGGTGACTAGTTTAAGCTATGTTTGATATATTTGAGTAGAGTACTATAGAGATGTGAGGAATTCAATCTTATGCTAAACTGGGAGAAATGCCACTTCATGGCGAGGGAGGGAATTGTTATTGGACATCTAATTTCAGCCAAGGGGATTGAAGTTGACTGGGAAAAATTAAAGGTGCTGGAGAAATTATCTCCTCCTATCTCTATGAAGGGAGTTCATAGTTTCTTGGGGCATGCTGGATTCTATTACCAGTTTATTAGGGACTTCTCAAAAATTGCAAATTCAATGTGCAAATTATTGTAGAAGAAGGCTAATTTTGTATTTAATGATGATTGCAGGAAGGCATTTGAATGTCATAAAGAAAAATTAGTGGTTGCACAAGTTATTGTTGCTTCAGACTGGTCTAAGACATTTGAAATCATGTGTGATGCAAGTGGAGTGGCACTTGGGACTGTGCTTATCCAGAAGAAAGAGAAATTATCTCACCCCATTTACTATGTGAGCAAGGCATTGAATGGGGCACAGAAGAATTACACTGTTACTGAGAAAGAACTTTTCGTGGTTGTCTAGGCTTTTGAGAAGTTTCGTTCTTACTTGTTGGGAACCAAGGTAGTGGTTCATACAAATAACATTGCCATGAGATATGTGATGGAAAAGAAGGATGCTAAACCAAGGTTAATCAAATGGCGGCTTCTTCTACAAGAGTTTAACTTTGAGGTCAAAGACAATAAATGATGTAAAAGTCAAGTTGCAGACCATCTATCCAGGCTTGAGGGATATTAGGAAATCACTGATAAATATGAAATTGATGAAGCATTCCCTAGTGAGGAAATCCTTTCTTCTGTGCTTGAAAGAGTGCCTTGGTATGCGGACTTTACCAACTATGTGGTAAGTGATCTTATGCCTAAGGATCTTTCCTTTCATCAGAAAGAAAATTCCTCCATAATGCCAAAAGGTACATATGGATAAGCATAACTATTTAGACATTCTGCCAGTAATATTATCAGAAGATGCATCTGAGAAGTTGATATGCTCAATATTTTGGAAGCTTTCCATGCTTTCCTAGTTGGGGATCACCATGCAGGTGTCCATACTGCAAGAAAAGTATTACAGATGGGCTATTATTGGCCAACCTTTTTCAAAGATGCATACAAATTTGTGAAGAGATGTGACTAGTGTCAAAGACAAGGCTCAATTTCGAATCACCATGAGATGCCCATGAAAAAAATACTAGAGGTTGAATTGTTTGACGTCTGGGCTATTAATTTCATGGTGCCATTTGTCAGTTCCTATGGGTTGAAATACATCTTGGTTGTTGTGGATTATGTATCCAAATGGGTATCAGCGGTTGCTATGGCTGACAATAAAGGTAATAGAGTGGTTACTTTTCTCAAAAAGAACATTTTCTCTCACTTTGGAGTACCACGTACTATCATAAGCGATAGAGGATGTCATTTTTGCAACAAAGTGTTTCGGGCTGCCTTGGAAAAGTTTGGGGTAAAATAAGATAAAGTAGCAACTACATGCCATCCACAGACTACTGGGTAAGTGGAAATTTCAAATCGGGAGATAAATATTATAGCCAAAATGTTGAACGCAAGTAGGCAAGATTGGTCTCAAAAGCTTAATGATGCCTTGTAGGCATATCAAACTATATTCAAGACACCCATTGGATTTTGCTGTATCAGATGGTCTATGGTAAAGCATGTCATTGATCGATAGAGCTGGAACACAAGACTTTATGGGCACTCAAGAGGTTAAATCTAAATTGGAAGGAGGAAGCAGAGCTAAGCCTGGAGCAGCTAAATGAGATGGATGAATTCCATCTTGGGGCTTATGAAAAAATGACCTGTACAAGAAAAGAATGAAGAAATATCATGATCGAATGATTGAAAAATGGCATTTTCAGAAAGGCAATTACGTATTACACTTCAAATCCATACCGAATCTCTTTCAAGGTAAACTTAGGTCTAAGAGGTCTGGCCCATTTAAAGCTACACACGTCTACTCATTATGAGTAGTCGAACTTAAGAACGAAGATAGAACCGTCTTCAAATTCAATGGTCAATGAGTCAAACTATATATCGGTCCAATGTACTTAGTTAAATGCTTAAGTAATGTTTATCTCGATGAAGTTTGAGTTATTGAGATAACTTAGTCGTGCCACAAAAATAAATTTGGTACTAGTGGAAGGCAACCTACAATTTGTTGTTGTAAGTGTAGTTAGAGCTATTTTTTTCTTTTAGAGCAATTTGATGTATTTATGAAGTGTGTAGGGATAAAAATGCAGGAAAATAGGATTTAATCAAGTTGAGAAAAGTTGATGGGAATGTTGACATGCCGTCAAGGTCTTGACAAAGCATCACTGAAATTATCAAAACCATTGGAAAAAAATGGATATTCTTAATAAGGCTTGACAGCTAAGTTGATAGATAGTCACATGCCCTATGGACCATCAGACACATCGTCAACATAGAGCTAAAAAGTCTAGGTTCTAGATAAGAACTTATGGACACCGCGATGCACCGTCAACCATTTAACAGACCATCACATTCACCATTGCAAGAAAGTAAGATAAATCAAGTTCTAGTAAGGCTTAACGGTATAACTAACAGACTGTCAGACACCTGACGGACCATGAGGTTTCCCGTTCAATAAACCAAGTTTTTAAATGAGGAAATTGGGTCATCAAAAGGCTATTAGTCATTTTGATCCAATACAAATGCTATTTAATAGATAATGGGAGTCAATTTCTCATATGTTCCTACCTCTTTAACTCCCATAACCATTTAAATTCCTTCACATTTACTGTAGAATTAAAATTCATCCCACATTAGGACTCTTCATCTCTTATCTTCTCTTATTTAACCATATTCTCTTTTTTTTATTCTCATTAAAAGAAAAGTCACTCACTGAGAAATTGATTAGTGTGGTCTGTTCTATGTCTTGCAAGTCAGAGCATTGAGGAATACTTCAAGAACACCGTATGACCAAAACTCTACTTTTCTTTTTAGAATGAAGAAATTGTATAATATGAGTGTGTTAATGGTGTAATTAACCTCATCTTTTCTTGTTGCTGATGTTGCACCTTGGATTTTAACTGAACTCTGGTAACTACTATTCTGGGTGAAGTCTGGGTAACCCATGGCGAAAAGTGGTGAAATTAGTATTTTAAGGTTGAATTAATCTGGTGAACGTGTTTTTAATGATTAATTCCATACCAGATGTTCATGAAATTGCCAAAGAGAAAGAAGGAATCAAAAATTCTAGTTGACGGCCACACTGACATACCATCAGACCATCCGTCAAAATGATTTCTCAAAAATTGTCTCACTGCTTAAGATACGACGAACTTCTTGATGGCCGTCATACCCTTGACTGACAGTCAACTTGACCTTCAAAAGGATACTGAACTAAAGCTTCACTGGTTCAGCTGATGGACACTGGGACGGATCGTGAGACCCCTGACTGACCATCAGCCTATCCGTCAACACAACTCTAAACCTAAATTCTTTTTTATTCTAATTCAACATTGATGGTTTGTTCTTTAGTCAAGAAAAATAGTAAGTAAATTTCTACCACACAAAGGTGGTGGCAGACCTCAACAAGAGAGGGGTAGAGGTAAACCGGAACATAGTGAGAAACCACCTATCTTCAACACTCATTAACGGTCAACTTAAGTAATTTTCCAGTCTAAGGAGGAGACTGAAGGTGATAGTAGCATAAATACTACTTCCCTCCCCAATGAGTAAAGGGTTAACACATCAAACCCTGACCAAAATAAGGCGTTAGAAGCTGATGATACTAATGTGATTAAAAGTAAAGACC
>NW_025843354.1:0-3763 GCF_002878395.1 Capsicum annuum | reverse complement strand
AGCTCAAGAACCCTATTTTAAATTATAAATCATGATTATTATGTTGTAGGTGGCTCAAGTTATGTGATGTTTGTTGTTTAATTCCTATGTTGGGATCCTTATGTGAAATTGTAATACCCCGGAAAGTTTTTCGTTGAAATTTTATGCTTAAACGTATTGGGTTCTATCTTCTAGAATGAATTATAAATTTTCTGTAAAGATTGTCTTAGATTATGACCCTCCATTGCGTAGAGCATCTAATAATCTTTCCAATGATATGTGGATCATCCAAAACGGACACCCGAGTGACGAGTTATGAACATTCCGATCGAACCGTGAATAATAGTGAACAGGTAAATGTGCAGGAAAAATTACTGAGGCCTGATGTATTTTTACTCCAACTTTAAATGATCATAACTCCTTGTACATAATGATCTGGGTGATCTACTATATATCAACGGAAAGATCTGTGAGTCCTCTTTCCGATGAAGTTGGTTTCATCCAATTAGTCTGTCGGAGAAAAAAGTTATGGTCGATCTACTTCAGCCTATCAAAAGCAAATTTTTGGATCAACTTCAAACGATCATAACTCTTTATACACAATGATCTGGGTGAGATACTATATATCAACGGAAATATATGAGAGTCCTCTTCCTAATTAAATTAGTTTCATCCAATTCGGATATTGAAGTAAAACGTTATGGTTGATCTACTTCAGACTATCAAACACAATCCACCAAAGGACAGATTCAAGAATTATTTGATTTTTAGGGGTGTTTTGGTCATTCCCCCTTATCCAAAATCCGTCCAAACCCTATATTAAAGCCTATTAGAAGCATCATATGTTATATTTCATCAAATTCCCTCAAAAAGAAAACTCTAAGCTCCTACATCCAACTTCAAGAACCTCCAAAGTTCACCAGTAATTCTGCAAATTTATTCAAGATTCCAAGTTCCTAGTTCAAGAACTCCAAGAACCATCATTCAAAGGCACGATTAACATCTAAAAAATGAGCATTGATATAAAGTTTATCATTCAAGGTATGTGGGGTTTTTCAATAAGAACTCTCTTTCATTCTGGTGCCCAAAAGTAATTTTCTTTACAAAGGCATGAGTTTTATTTGATTTTTTACGAATTTGAAGCATGAACCCATATATTATGATGATTATTATTAAATCTTGATGTTTATGATTTGGAAAGATGAATTTACATGTGTGGAGATATAAAGCATGAATCTTGAACGATATTTTTCATGATTTTGATATTGGGGTCGTGAATCCTCTGTTGTGGTGATTCCTCATGTTCCAAGGATGTGATATCTGATGTTGATTTCATGGAATTGTTTACATTTAATAACTGAGTGTGAGTCAGTTGGGGCATGTCTCAATGGCTCACTAGTTTTATTAAATTTCTTAGAGGCTTGTCAGACTAGTATAGATATTGGGAGTTGACTAATAAGTCGTATTTTGTTATCTTTCTGAATTTCTTTTATTCTTGGATGATGATTACTCTGTTGATATTTGAAGATTATTTATGAAAACCCCGTTGATTTGTGTTGAACTGAATGAAAATGGCTCAAAGGGTTAGCTTGGGGCTACTCGTAGCCTCAAGCATCGTGTGATGCTTCGGGACCCATTTCTCGGGGTGTTACAAACTTAGTATCAGAGCCTAAGGTTTTAAGGTATCCTAGGGAGTCTGAAAAGCCACATTAATTAGAGTATTAATCAACGGTGTGTAGCGCGGAACATCTATGAGCAAGAGGCTACAAGACATTTTAGGAAAAAGTGTGATTCTTTCTTTCAGAAGTCTATCATGCTTAAAGTGTCTCTCTCTGCTATTGATTCATACTCTTCTCTTTTAGAAATATGCCTCAACGTTGAGCAAGAAGAAATAATGATGGTCAGCAACCTCAACCCGCTGACCCATTAAATGAAAATGTGTCTCATGTTGAATTTTGGGCAGCCTTTCAGGCGCTGGCCCAAGCTGTTACTACAAATGTTCAGGCTAACCCGGCCCCGGTTCTACAACAGCAGGGAGGTGATTTATCTGCTGCCAAGATCCGTGACTTCATGCAGATGAATTCGCCGAAATTCTATGGGTCCAAGTCTGATGAGGATCCACAGTTGTTTTTAGAGGAGGTGCAGAAGATTACTCAGGTGATGTATGTATCTGAGGAACATAGTGTAAAGTTGGCTATGTATAGATTGAAAGACCTTGCTTATGACTGGGTTGTTGCTTGGAGGAAAGGTAGAGGTAAGGGAGCTGCCCCTACAACTTGGCAAGAGTTCCAGGATGTATTCCTGGATAAGTCTTTCCCTTTGGAGATGAGGGAGGCAATGGTGGAAGAGTTTATGAACCTGTGACAGGGCTCTATGACTGTTAGGGAGTACTGTATAAAGTTCAATCAGTTGTCCAAGTATGCTCCTGACTTAGTGGCTGATAATCGGGCTAGTATGAGCAAGTTTGTGACTGGAGTGTCTAGTTATGTAGTTAAGGAGTGTAGGTCTGCTATGCTGAATAGTGAGATTAAGGCAGACAAGATTAAGGAGAGAGATTGAATGAGAGGGAATAAGAGAGCTAGGTCCGAGCAGCACGAATAGGGTCAGACTAGATCACAAAGAGGGAGTCGCTCTCAGTATTTGGATCGTTCGTCTATGCTAGCACTATCATCTGCTAATGCTCCTGTGCCTAGAGGTAGGCAGGAGCAAGGTAGCAGGACATATGCATCTATGTCCCAGTACAGTCCTGGAAGTAAGCCAAATCATTCCCTATATCCTAAGTGTGGTAGGGCTCATTCGGGTGAGTGTTGGGGTGAGAAGAGGGGTTATTTCCAGTGTGGTGACATAGGACACAAAGTTAGAGATTGTCCACAGGATGGACAAGGGCGTCGTAACTATCGCCCTCAGACCCAGACTCAGACTGTTAGTGCTTCAGTTCCAGCGACTCGCCCAGCCCCAGCTCAGGGCGCCTCTTCTAGCAATGCTAGTGGGCAGTGACAGAATAGATTCTATACTTTACCATCCTGCCAGGAATAGAAGGACTCTCCCGATATTGTTACTGGTATGCTTCGTATATTTTAGTTTGATGTGTATGCTTTGTTGGATCCTGGATCCAATATCTCATATGTTACACCTTTGATTGCTATGAATTTTTAAATGAGTCCTGAGATTATTCCTGAGCCTATCCTAGTTTCTACCCCAGTGGGTGATTCGATTGTTGCCCAGAAAGTGTATAAAAAGTATCCTATTACCGTTCTTCATAGAGACTTATTGGCTGATATGATTGAGTTAGACATGATAGATTTTGATGTGATTCTGGGTATGGACTGGCTGTATTCTTTTTATGCCTCTATTGATTTTCGAACTCGAGTGGTCAAGTTTCAGTTTTTGGGTGCATCCGTATTTGAGTGGTCTGGGAATTCTTTGTCACTCAAGAGTCATTTTATCTTTTACCTCAAAGCTAGAAAGCTTATTTCTAAGGGGAGTATTTACCATTTGGTTAGAGTCAAAGATAATAAGTCTGAGACTCCAACTCTCCAGTCTATTAACGTCGTCAATGAGTTTTCTGATGTCTTTCTGGATGATTTCCCAGGGATACCTCCTGATAGAGAGATAGATTTTGGGATTTATCTTCTTCCCGATACTCAGCCCATTTCTATTCCTCCTTACCGTATGGCCCCTGTAGAACTTAAGGAGTTGGAAGAGAAACTCAAAGATCTACTAGATAAGGGTTTCATAAGGCCCAGTGTTTCTCCTTGGGGTGCTCCTGTGTTGTTTGTGAGAA
>NW_025843353.1:0-1150 GCF_002878395.1 Capsicum annuum | reverse complement strand
AACTTCCCTGGCACGTGTCAATCAATTTTTGGTCCACAGCACGCTCGAACCTTGGGCCCACCCCAAAAACTATCGGTTATATAGCACACTGATTTGGCCCTAAAATGCCCTATTCGTGCCGTTTCGCCTGTTTGTCCACCCAAGTGGCCACAAAGTATTAAATGGACCACACTGAGATGATCCCCGACCTTCTTGGCACCCCTCGATTGATTTTCAGCTCAAGCACGCCCGGATCTCGGGTGCACCCCCAAAACCGTGGGCGATAGCACACTGATTTGGTTCGAAAATGCCTCATTCGTGCTATTTTGTCTGTTCACCCAAATGGCAACAAAAAATTAAACGGACCACATTGGGATGATCCCCAATCTCCCTGGCATACCACAGTTGATTTTTGACCTACATCACACCTGAACGTCAGGCCAACCCCTGCAATCGTGGGCTATAACACACTAATTTGGCCCACAAATGCCCCGTTCGCACCATTTCGCCCGTTTGTCCACCCAAATAGCCACAAAAAATTAAATGGACCATACTGGGACGATCTCCAACATCCCTGGAATGCCCCGGTCGATTTTTGGCCCACAGCACGCCCAGAACTCGGGCAAGCCCTCAAAATCGTGAGCTATAGCACACCGATATGGCCCGAAAATGCCCCATTCATGCCGTTTTGCCCGTTTTTCCACCAAAATATCCAGTAAAAATTAAACGGACCACACTAGGACGATCCCAAACTTCCTAGCATCACCTGGTTGATTTTTGACCCACAGCATGCCCGGACCCCGGGTCCACCCCTAAAGCCGTGGGCTATAGCACCTCGATTTGGCCTGAAAATGCCCCGTTCGAGCCGTTTCACCCATTTGTCCACCTAAATTGCCACAAAAAATTAAACGGACCACAATGGGACAATCCCAACCTCCCTGCCATGATCCAGTCAATTTTTGGCCCACTGCATGCCCGGACCCCGGGCCCACCCCTGAAACCGTGGGCTATAACAAACTGATTTGTCCCGAATATGCCTCGCTCTCGCCGTTTTGATTGTTTGTCCACCCAAATGGCCACCAAAAATTAACGGACCTTATTGGGATAATCTCCAACCTCCTTGGCACGCTACTGTTGATTTTCGACCCACAACACGCCCGAACCTCGGTCC
>NW_025843352.1:0-1282 GCF_002878395.1 Capsicum annuum | reverse complement strand
TCAACATCTTCATTTCAATGACATGAATCTTCTGAACAAGGAAGTTTTTGACTGGCCAACACTCCTTCCCATATAGCGACGTATCTTGGCATGTTATTAATGAAAGAATATTTATTTGTCCAGAAAAAAACTTCTGTGGAGAATGGTTGTAGGAATATTTTTGAGCAAGAAAGGGAGTAGCATTTTGTACAAATTTCAACCTTAAAGGTGTCATACCCCAAGATTTTTGTAATAATTATGGTGTTCGGACAAACTTTCCGTGCTATGATACATAAGAAGATGGGACGTAGTTGTCACACCCCTCTTTTTAACCAAAAGATTCATTTTAAAGTACGAAAGGGTTTTATTATAAAAGTAACAAAAATAAAAATTTATTTCAAAAAGAACCTTTTATATTCAAAACTCAGAGTCGCCACCTGACATAATCGGGTGTGCCAAGTCACCTTTGTAAATCCTTTTTCAAAACTATTTTTGACCCTTTTAAATTGGTTTGCGAATAGAGATTCCAGCTAAGGAATTTTGTTGACCGAGAGGAAGGAGTTAGACACCCCTCAATCCCGTAGTTCGACCACGGTCGCTTGGTGGATTATATCGGCTAATTTGACATTACGAATGTATAAATCACATAAAACACACAACAATTAAACAAACAAACACAAACAAAATAAATCCCAAAAATATAATGTCCAGTTCGATTATAGAGTCTCAAAATAGAAAAATGCGAAAATGTAAACCTACGCTAATCCTAAACTACGCTCCAACGCTTTACCCAATGCCTTGGGCCTTCATCGCGAACGTCCTTCAAGTACAAGATACCTCGGGGTATTCCCTGATGACGAAGTACATAAAATCTTGGGGCATTTCCCGATAAAATGAATACATTTTCTCAATTTTTGTGCATTAAAATAGAAAGAACCATTCAACGAATATTCACATATTCAACAAATCATCATCTTCCATTTTTATACAATTTCCCTACCCAAACTTAGTATTTGCCTACTCATTTAACAATCTAAACCATGATACTTTTAATTTTAACAATATCCAACAATGAATCAAAATTAATCAACTCTCACCTTATTCGATCTTTTAATTCCCACCCCCAATTCTATACTCAAATTACCAATTTCAAATCTCAAATGATATCATATCATCACCCCATATATAAACTAGGGAATCAAGCAACAAATCAAACAAAGTAGCAATTCATCACCAATAAAGATCAACCAACACACGATATTCAATCCAATGCACGAATATCATCAATAATGAAATAAAAAGA
>NW_025843351.1:0-2966 GCF_002878395.1 Capsicum annuum | reverse complement strand
CAATATTAATGCCAATACTAAGGCTGACATCACTGCCGACACCGCCCATATCGATCCATAGTAGTTCCACAAATCCTCTAACCAAAAGTAAAACAATATCCAATTGGGACATGCCCCCAACCATAGCAAAAATCAATGTCTATAAGATGGCTAAAGTATGTAAAGACATCCATGACATGAAATGGAGCCTTCCGGAATATGGAAGCTTACCACTTCAATCCAACTGAGCTGATCTCCAATTTGATTACTAAGCAGGAAGAGTAAAATCGCCGATTCTTGCATCACGTGGGGATACAGCCGCCCAAAGACAGATTAGTGGGTTAATGCTAGCATGCATTCAGGATAAGGATAAAATAATGCCAACCTTTAAAACCAAGTAAATCAACCACATGCATTCACAACCATACACACACACACATATATAACCATGTTGGAAAAGGAAACCAGGTTTAGTATGCATTCAAAACTATTAACCTGGGTATGCGTAGCTTAACCATCCTAGATCAACCCATAGGCTATATGGGTCCAGTGTAACCCTCTGAACGGGCCCCGATGCGTGTAGCCACATGAACCAGAGATACCATAGGAGTAGGGGATTCCCAAGTACCCTTCTCTCTCCATGATACATATGTACAAATGTACTTGGGGGATTCTCGTATACCTCATAAGTATCATAAATGGTCGCCACGACCAATCCTCATGTTGCCAAACATGAGTTTTTAGTGTCCGTCCACTAGACTCACACCTTCACAGTTAACTATCACACCTCGCTATTATTGCCCAATTAAAACCATGACCGCTTAATAAAACCACCATACACTTATTATTAACTAAGGCTATAAGTAGTGGTATCGTCATACCTACTATAGCTTGCAAACAGTGTCCTTAGATAACTTTTTTATAGAAGAAGGGATTCCCATGTACCCATGGATAACATTATTAAATTGACTTGGGGGAATCCCATGTACCCCACAAGTGATCACTATTATGCTTGCTTGGGCGATTCCCTTGTACCCCATAAGGTTTTCTGATAACTCTCAAATTACACTTTTGAAGGGTGTAAGATATCATTGTCAATATAATAATCCAACTTAGGTCAGGGTTGAATCCACAAGGAGTAAAAGCATGGAATGCAAAACTCAAGAGTATTGATAGTCTACTAAAAGATGACTCGTAGTGTGACTAAAACAAATATAAATGTAAAATGGGGAATTTCGTTTGAACGTGTTTATAAATGACAACTACTTCAATTTTAGTGCACTATCTTGATGTTGAAAAATGCTAAGAGTGAATTCAATTGAGAATAAGCCTTGGGGTTATGCAATTCTATGTGTGGGTTCATGCATGGGTGCTTGGGCATTTATTCAACTTTTAGATAACAATCATGGGTAGGCTAGATGTCAATGTATTAGTATCAATCTTTCAATTACAACACCATATTTCACAAATGGGTTCTTTTGAACACCTCATAAGTGTGATAATTTTCCACATCTATTGCCTCAATTGACATCTTTACGTCTAAGAGATATCATTAAATGAAATGAATCAAGTCATTGGTTACATTTATTCCTCACCTATGTCCCCTCTTTCAAGAATGACATGGGTTCTAGGGTGGTTGGGGTTTGCAACCCCCAACTTTTAGTTAATTCATGAAATAAATTCAACACCCATCACAACAAACTAATTAGAAAAATAACTAGCTAAAACCCATGCACTACCACAACCTAAGCAAGTATAACCCCAAGATTTAGAATTAGCTACTCATAGATAAAAGGGATAAGAATATACCAATGTTATCATTGACTTCATCCATGAGAAATAGAGACAATGTAGTTCCACACTTGGGGTTTCAATAATTCTTCAATGTAAAATCACTAACATATATTTTTCATTTAAGCTTAGTACAAAATTCTTCTAAGATGAAAAGATAGATGCAAAGTTGAGAGGAGAGAGGCTAAGATGCTAAGAGAGATGCTAAGTTCAAAAGATGAAGGCTAGGTCTTCAAAAATGAGCTAAAGCCCTCTTTTTAAACTCCACTCTACATTTGATGAAAATTACAAAACTGCCACCTTATTCTTGATCTGCTTGAGCCGATCCAAAGTGGATGCAGAGCAGATTGAGAGCAGATAGCTAGCAGCTTCAAAGCATATGTGAAGCGGATGATTCTTTTCCTTTACATTTGGCCTCTTGATGACTTGAATGACTTGCCCATCTTCAATTTTTACTTTTACCTACATAAATAAGCATTAAGTAAGAGAGTATCATCAAATTAATGGAAAAGTATGATAATTTAGGCTTAAAAGGTACTAGAAAGTTGTCAAATTGATGACTTATCACTTTCAATTAGACCAACCATAACCACCAAGACATTACCATTTAATCATTCCAAACCATTTAAACCATCTAGGGCTCCATTACCAAGTTATATCATGCAATAGTTCAATGAAAGTCCAATGATTTAACCAAAAACATTCTCCTAGGCATTTTATCAAACATCCTGGGGGCATAGTATTTCCAAAGCCAAAACCAAGTACCAATTAACCAATTCTATGCAACCTAATATTTAAACCACTATAATAATATGAAAACCAAAAGTAAAAGACATGGAAAAACCATAACCAACCATTATAACCATAACCAACCATTATAACCAAAACCCCCAACATGTATTTGAAAATCCAAAACCATACAACATTTATGCCATGAAAACAATTCATAAAACATGCCTTTAGTTGAAACTAACAATGAGAGAGGAGTAACATGCCTTAGATTAAGAAGATGATGGAGAGAAATCACCCTTGTAAGCCCCAAATTATTCCTATTGATGAAACTCTAGCCTTCCTTGACCCAAGAGCCTTTGAGAGAATTTGATAGAGTTTCTAAGTGTTTAAGATTAGAATTTAGGATAAATAATATCCCAAGAGGGTTATAAGTTGTGGGTCCTCAAGAGGTTAAGAGGGGAAAT
>NW_025843350.1:0-2788 GCF_002878395.1 Capsicum annuum | reverse complement strand
ACTAAAGATTTGATCCTTATGACTGCATTGGTTTGATCAGAACTCCAAGGAACTGGGTTTTTCTTAAGGCGTTTATAGAGGGGTTCACAGACCTGCCTAACATTAGGAATAAAATCAGCAACGTAGTTGAGGCTTCCTAGGAACCTTTGGAGCTGGGTTTTATCCGTGATTTCATCAGGAAATTTAGTAGAGAACTCTATGGCTCGACAAATAGGCTTATGACTTCCTTGATGCAAATCATGTCCTAAAAAACGAATAGAAGTTTGAAAAAGCTTCATTTTCTTAGCACTGATAACTAAACCGTTTATTTTTACGATCTTAAAGAAAGTATTGAGATGTTTAAAATGCGAATCAATGTTCTCAGAAAAGATTAATACATCGTCAATATAAACGATTGACATGTAAGAGAAATCATTGAAAATGTTATTCATAATATTCTGGAATTCGGAGGGAGCATTTTTAAGCCCAAAAGGTAAGACATTCCATTCGTGGTGTCCAAAAGGGACATTGAAGGCAGTCTTATATTTATCCTTTTCAGCAATCTGGATCTGCCAGAAACCTGACTTCATATCAAATTTGTTGTAAAGATTGGCTTTGTAGGTTCTTTTAAGAAGATCCCTTTTATTAGGGATTGGATGCCTGATCCATTTTAAGACGGCATTTAAAGGTTTGTAATTTATTACCAGTCGAGGAGTCCCTCGTTCTTTTTCAGTGCTATTATTTACATAAAATGCTGAACAACTCCAGGGGGAGCTAGAGGGTCTAATGATTCCTTTGTCAAGAAGATGGTTGATTTCTTCTTTACAAATTTCCATCATTTCGTGATTCATTTGAATAGGCCTAGCCTTGGTAGGAACGTTTTGTTCATCAAAGCCAGGGATGTAGGGAAGTTCTACAAGATGTTTTCTGCGTTCCCAAAAGGCATTTGGTAATTCAGAGCAAATCTCATTTTCGAACTTCTTTTGGAGAAGGGATATCTTGTTAATCATTTCCGGGGTTTTTAAAGTTTGCTCAATGCGTTTGAGCTGGACATCATGTTGCAAAAAATGAAGATGGAAAGAAATACGGTTAATTTTAAAAACGGTTTCTTCCTTGATGCGCTGTTGTTCAGTAGAAGAGAGCGGATGGAGTAAGGGGAAAAAAAGCTGAGTGCCTAAAAGAGTCGAGCGAATACCGTCGTAGTCACTCCAGTAAGGCCTGATTTGATTTATGAAAGGAATTCCCAGAATGATATCTTCCGTGATATCTTCGGTGATGACAAAGTCATTAATAAGGCAGATGCCATGGTTACAGATGTGAGCTTTTCGAAGCTGATAATTAATCCTCACTTTTTCGCCTGTAGCAGAATATAGGCGAGAGGTACTCTTCTAAAGATACCAAGTGGGAATAAGGCCTTTGACAATACAGTTACTGTCTGCGCCAGTGTCAAAAAGGGCGACTTTGTTTAATACAAAGTCCTTGTCAATAACAATTTTGACAACAATATGTTCACTGTAAGCTTTAATGGCCGCTACAGTTTGGGAAGTGGAAGGGATAGCAGGAATATCTTCTCCTGGAAAGGAAATAGGTTCCTTGAGATGATTATTTGGACTGAGGTCATGAGTAGGCGGAGACGCAGGAGAAGCCTTGGGTAAGGCTGAATGTAAGACTTGCTCCGTTAGAACATGTAGTTCTATTTGATCAAGTCGGAGTTTAAGGCTTTTGATGTCTCCCTTTAAATTAGAAATTTCGCCTTTAAGGTCAGCTATGGAAGGTTCAGAAGGAGCATTAAATTTAGCCATAACCTTTTTCATGGAAAAGGGCTGAATGATAGGTCTAGGTCTAGAAGTGCCTTCTTCATTAGAAAGCACAAGTCGTTTGAGTTCTTGAAGATACTTGTTTTTGAGTTCTTCGTCAGCAATATGCTCAATTATGTCGAACAAGATCTCTTTTGGTTTGTCAGTGATGACATTGATGAGTTTGCTTGAGCAAGTACAAAAAGTGCCAGTGCATTCACAATCTTGCCCAGATTGGGAGCTATCTGACTCATAAGCGGCATTGATAAAATCGTCGTCGCTATATTCGTTTTCGGAAGAATAGGAGTCAGAGGCTTCAGAGGAATCCTCCATAATAGAGAATAACTTCTCCTTGGTGTCATTCGGCAGATCAAGTAGATTGATCTTCTTTTTCTTGCTAGATTTACAATCTTTGGCCCTGTGGCCAGTTTTGCCACAAGTCCAGCAAGTATCTTTGGGAATTTTGGAAGACTTTCGTTTAGTCTTCCGGCGAGGTTTATAGGGCTTCTTATCAGAATGTGCCTTATGAGGATAAGCCATTTTGGGAGGCCGGGAGGAAATTTTCTTATGCTTCTTTCGATCAGTGAGATCAGTAAAACCGTAATCGTGGCAGAAGGTCGTTAGGCCATATTTACTATTCTGCTTAAGTTGCTGCTTAAGCTTTAGATCGGTACAGAGTTCGATACCTGTAGTGGTAATGAAACTTACCAAGTCTCCATAGGTAAGAATACTGTAAGGAATTTGACCTTCGAATCTATCCTTAAGTTTTGTACGTACTTTGTCTGCAAATAGTGGAGGAAGACCACTGATAAATCTTTCTTTCCAGAAGTCATTATTGCAGTCGGGTCTGATCATAACCTTAATAAGGAAGGTATCTTTATACCACCTAAAGTCTGCTAGGTTTTTACAGCGAAGATTATTAAGGATTTCGAGGCTCCTATCTTGAAAGAGTTTAGGTTCTCCTACAAAATGTCTAGCTATGTGATAAAGGAGGGTTGCACAGGCATCCTCTT
>NW_025843349.1:0-2459 GCF_002878395.1 Capsicum annuum | reverse complement strand
CTGCTAAACAGTACCACTAGTATCAGTCTAGTTAATCAGTATCAGTTCAGTTTATTTATTCAGTTCAGCTTAGTTATTCAGTTTAGTGTCCTTCAGATGGGAGTAGAAGTTAGCACCGAGTGAACCCAAGAATGGGAACTCACCTGCCAGTTCAGGGTGTGATTCTTAGTAGCAATCCTTGTGTTCCAGAACTACGTAGCCAGCGTAGGTTGAGACATCTTAACTCGTCAAATTAGGGTTGATGAGGTGGCTTAACCCATCAGTTTAGGGTTCCCACCATTCTGATTGAGTATCTGCCAGTATAGAGTTCTAACAGTTGGCCTTACCAGTGGTGCAGTACTAACACGGGTAGAGATTAAACCCCAGCTTAGCTATTATAGCATATTTGGGGCATATCGGTTAGAAAACTAGTTCCCACAGTTTTAGTTACAGATTTTAGGACTCTCAGATATAGCTACCCAGTCTCAGTAAAGAACTCAAATAGTTCTTCAAATTTTAGTATATCAGGACTATCAGATATAGTCAACTCAGAAATAGAATTGAACTTAGATAGTTTTCTTCAGATTTATGGACTGTCAGATACAGTCACTTATGCTATCTATCACAAAAGTTATCAAAACACATGCTATCATTACTCAGCTTCAGGAGTATCAGATACAATCGATCAGACCAGTTTTTCATAATTCGAACTATCAGAAACAATCATTCCTTTATCAGTATTATAGTAATAGTCTCCTAGTATTCAGTAATAAAATATCAGATCCATCACTTATTAGTGATTTATATATCAATATCAGTAAACTCAATCTTTTAGAATCTCATTATCAGTACACTCATGTAGTCAGTATTAAGACTCAGTAGTCTGTATCTCCACAAGTTTAGTTATAGTTATGTATGCATGTATGTACTCTCACATTCATATCAGTCAGTATTTTTTATGCATATAACCCTTTGCATTTAGCCTACCTCACTCGTATACTCAGTAAATTCAAACGTACTGACGCATTTGCGCTATGGTGTTTTCTCTTATGTTACACCATAGGTTCAAAGGCATGAGCTCCAAATCAGTAGTAGATTCCAAGATCAGCAGTCAGAGTTAGACGTGAGTCCTCATCCTTCGAGGACATGACAATTTCATTTCTATTTTAGTTTTTACTTTATTTCAGTAGTTGGAGTTAGTTGGGGACATGTCCCATCAACTCCTTATTCAGTTCAGTTAGAGGCTTTCAGACTAGATGTCAGATTAGATGTTCAGACTTTAGTATTTATGTTTCTTTTTGGTATTGCTATACCATATTTTTTAGATATATATCAGTATTGAACCTTATGGCTTAACAGTTCACGTTTTTGGATATTTTACGATATATTATGCAGTTTACAGGTACAGATATCAGTCATAGGTTAGCTTGTGGTCCCTCGGGGTCATGAGCACCATGTAGCATTCCGGTTCAGTGAATCGGGATGTTACAAACTTGGTATCAAAGCCTAAGGTTCAACAACGTACTAGGTAGTTTGAAAGTTGCATTAAGTAGAGTCTAGTACATGGGCGTGTTGTGCACCACACTTATGTGCAAGAGGCTATGAGATGTTTTAGGAACAGTTTCCATTCTTTAATGTCTCAAGATCATGCTATAGCAAGTTTATTTAAGAAAACCATGTAGATTCATATCATGCACCCCTCATGTTCAGTTTCCCTTACTTTCAAGGTAATATAAACAGTGAAGTTCAAAGTCCTAAAGACAGGGCTTTCTCAGATAGTCCCTATGGTCAGTTATGAAATTAGAAACAAACTCAAACAGTATCCCATCAGTTGATTATTATTTCAAGGTTGTACAGATTTTATTCATGATCATGAGAACTCATTCTTGAACCCAAAAGTTTAGCAGTAGTAGAGTTGGGATTGTATTATTCTATTTGATAAGATTATGTATTCATGGGGATTCAGTAGGCTTGAACAGTACGAGCTAAACACTTAAGTTTATTGACTCAAAATTAAGCATAAAGGTGTGAATGTGATATTAGCAGTATATAAGGAAACAGAATCAGATGATGTATTTAGTAAGACAGATAGGTGTTGAAAATAATGTTGGTATGTGATGGTAGATCAAGTACCTAAGCCAGGCCCTCAGATTTTAGTAGTAGAGCCAGTATGTATAGAAAGCAGTAAGGGAAGAAAATTCCAAACTCATTCTCATCTCAGTGTAGATTTTTTCACATCAGCTATCACGAAAACCAACTCAGGTAATGCATACCAACTCTATGGTCATGAACTATAATCATGTATGAATTCAATTTCCAGCATAAGGAGTCCCTTTTACTCCATAGTACGAGTAATATTCCATGAGAACAATCTACTTTCACACACTTTCCATGGGATTATGTGCATCTTCAGTTCATAGTATAAGGGGTTCAGTTCCAGCTCTCTCAGTATTCGAATCATGTCCCACGAGTACAAAAAA
>NW_025843348.1:0-1019 GCF_002878395.1 Capsicum annuum | reverse complement strand
GGCTTGTGTGCTGGTAGTGGTGGCCTGGACCCAAGAGGGGTGTCAGCTATGACCAACGAGGATCGATCCACGCGTGGAGCCACGACTCGGAGTGGTGGCCTGGACCTAAGAGAGGTGTCAGCCGTGACCAACAAGGTCGTTGGTTCTCAAGTGGTGGCCTGGACCCAAGAGGGGTGTCAGCCCATGACCAACGAGGATCGATCCACGTGTGGGGAGCTGCGGGTTGGGCTGTGACTCGTAGTGGTGGCTTGTGTGCTGGTAGTGGTGGCCTGGACCCAAGAGGGGTGTCAGCCATGACCAACGAGGATCGATCCACGCGTGGAGCCACGACTCGGAGTGGTGGCTGGACCAATTGTTTCACATTGGAAAAATAGAAAAATGCTAAGGGGATTATAAGCCAAATGAGTTCTCCCACCTATTAGACTAATCTTTTGGGTTGGGCTCTCCCGTTTGGTTTATAACATACAACAAAGCACCAACTGAAGTTTAATGAATATTTTTGAAGTTTAGATGTGTGCATTGTGTCTTGAGCCGGGGTATATCGAAAACAAACTCTCTATTTTTCGGAGGTAGTGGTATAAACTGCACACATTTTATTCTCCCCAGACCTCGTTAGGTGGGAATTCACTGAATATGTTGTTGTTGTAGACGTGTACATTCTGGCATACATTAAAAAATTAATTACGGATATGTACGATATGTTCAAGACTCGAGTGACAATAATGGGAGAGAACTCGAAATTCGCTTTTCAATTGAGATGGGGTTGTACCATAAATTAACTTAGCATGTCTTTATTTATCGTGGGGATGAATGACGTAGCACATTATATTCAAAGAGAGTTACCACAATGTATGTTATTTACTAATAATACTGTGTTGATTGACGAGATACTTAGCAGAGTTAACGCTAGACTAAAGTTTTCGAAACAAACACTGGAGCCTAAAGATTTTTCGTTTGAGTTAGACCAATACAAAGTACACAGAGTGCAACATATCAGATAAAACATACATGAAGGTGAG
>NW_025843347.1:0-2432 GCF_002878395.1 Capsicum annuum | reverse complement strand
TATTTACAGTTTTGACAAATATGGTTTTCCATCACTTCTTTGACATCTTTGTCATTTTCTTTAGAGATGAGATCTTAGTATATTAGAAGAGAGAAGAGGATCATGTTGATAACCTCTGTGTTGGGTTGCAAACAATGAAAGATCATTGTTTATATGACAAGTTCTCCAAGTGTGAGTTTTAGTTGAAAACCAAAGTTTTTATTGATCATATCATCTCTAGTGAATGGATCATGATACATACCCAAAAGGTTGTGGCAATTAAAAAGTGGCCTATACGTATGACTCCAACCGATATTTGGAGCTTCTTTTGTTTAGCCGGTTACTATAGAAGGTTTATGTAGTGTTTCTATACTATAGCTTCCCCATTGACCAAATTGGACCAAAATAATGTCATATTTTTATGTTATGATGCGCGTGAGGGTAGTTTTGAGAATTTGAAAGATAAGTTGACTTTGGCTCCATTTTTGACCTTGCTAGAGGATAGTGGTGTTTTGGTAGTATATTGTGATACTTCTCGTGTCGGTCTTGATTGTATGTTGATGAAACATGGTACGGTGATGGCCTATACTTCTAGGAAATTGAAATTTCATAAGAATAACAACCCTACTCATGACCTAGAGCTTTTAATAGTTGTTTTGGCATAAAATATTTGGTGGTATTATATTTATAGGGTCCATGTCGATATCTTTTCCAATCATAAGAGTCTCCAACTTGTATTTACCTAAAAAGAGTTAAATCACTCGCAAAGAAGGCGTCTCGAGTTGTTGAATGACTATGATATGAGTCTTCATTACCATCATAGTAAGTAAAATATAGTTGTTGCTGCTCTTAATTGATTGTCCATGGGAATTTTGGCCCAGGTTGATAAAGATAAGTAGGTATAGCTGAAGGACATTCACTCTTTGGCTAATCATGGTGTTTGACTTGTGGACTCCGAGGATGGTGGTGTATTTTTTCTTCTGTTATCTATGTCGTCTCTTATTGTTAAGATAAAAGAGAAGCAAGCATTGGACCCTAACTTGATCAAGATTAAGATTAATGTGGGTCAACACAATGTTATAAACTTTGTGATTGCTGGTGATGGTATCTTGAGATACCAAGGTAGGCTATGTGTTCCTGATTTTTATAAATTTGGGGAAAAGGCCATGCCCGAGGCTCATAAATCTCGATATGCTATACATCCAGGTTCCACCAAGATATATCATAATCTTAGTGAGTTCTATAGGTAGAGCAATATCAAATATGATATGGCTAGCTATATGTCCAAGTATATGGTGTGTCAACAAGTGAAAGTTGAGCACATGAGGCCTGGTTGGTTGTAACAAGAAATTGTGTTGCCTAAATAAAAGTGGGAGGCAATTGATATGGATTTCATTCCCATTCTCCCTAAATCTTAAAATCAATGTAATTCTATTCGGGTCATTGTTGATAGAATGACAAAGTCTGCTCACATCTTTCATGTGAGGACTAATTAGTTGGCAGAAGATTATGCTAAGTTATATCTTGTGTAGATCATGAAGTATCATGGTTCTATTGTCTCTATCATTTTGGATTATGGCCCTCCATTTATCCCACTTTAGGAAGTTATTCAAAAATGGTTTGGTTACTAGAGTATGCCCTACTACTGCTATCTACCAGCATATGGATGGGAAAGTGGAGAGAACCATCCAACCATTAGAGGACATATTGCGGGCTTGTGTGATTACTTATGGTAGTAGTTGGTATGACCATTTTCCTTTGATTGAATTTACCTATAATAATAGTTACCACTATAGTATCGGCATGGTTTTTTTTGAGGAATTGTATAGTAGGAGATACCGATCTCCTATTGAGTAGTACGAAGTTTGTGAGGGTGAATTTCTTTGCCTCAAATTCATCAATAGAACCTTAGAAAAGGTGAATGTGATTTTCTATGGATTGAACGCCATTCGAACTCTCCAAAACTCCGATGCAGATGAGAGACGTAGAGACATAGAGTTTAGGGTTGGCGATTTAGTATTCTTGAAGGTGTCTCTCATGAAGGGTGTAATGCTATTTGTAAGAAGGGGAAGCTTAGTCCCCTATATGTTGGCCCCTACTTTTTTGTGAAGTGGGTTGGCAATGTTGCTTATGAGTTAGAGTTGCCTTCTAGTATGAACTCCATTCACTAGATTTTCCAAGACTCCATGTTGCAGAAGTGTGTGGGTGATCATTCGTTGGTTGGTACCTTAAGGGATGTTGGTATTTCAAAATCTTTTTCCTATGAGGAGATCCCAGAGAGGATCTTAGATCAGCAAGTTCACCTATTGAGAACAAAAAAGGATTTTTCGGTGAAGGTTCTATGGAGGAACCAAAAGTTCAAAGAAACTACTCGGGAAGAGGAAGAGGACATGGAGTCCAAGTATCCGCATTTATTTCCCATTCTAGATTCTTAGGATGGAGGTATGTGTTGA
>NW_025843346.1:0-1257 GCF_002878395.1 Capsicum annuum | reverse complement strand
CCTAAATTAGAGAATACTATTTTTATTTTTAATCCTTCATGATTTTCATATGTTTTTTCATCTATTATAAATTCTTCTTTGTTTATTTTATTTAAATGTATATAAGTTATGTTGATATATATATTCTAGACTATCTATTGTTGATTCTAAATTTGACATTTGTTCTTTTTGTCCATTTATTGATTTTTTACTAACTCCGGCAATTATGTTATACTGTAGTCTTTCTATCCTTATTTTTAATTTTTTACGTTTTTCAGATATTATTTGTTTTAGTTCTCTTTATTTTGTAATTTCTGTACGTTATTCATCTAAACAAATATTATAAATATTGTTTTGGTGGATATCTAAATTTAATTTTATCATAATTAATAAATTAATCAAATAAATTCAAATATATACTACTTTCGATAACTTTAAACATCATAGGCTCTGATACCAATTGTAGGGAGTGTAGATAATTCGAATAACTTAAATAGATCTATTATAGCTCTAATGAATTTATTTAAGTTATCCGAATTATCCGCACCCCCTACAATTGGTATCAGAGCCTATGTTGTTTAAACAACATAGGCTTTTATATAAAGTTACATAATCATTAGTTTTGCATACATGGAACTTAAATGAACTACTTTCATTAGTAACCCATCAACAATATGAAATTATGGCTCTTATATTGACATAAAATCCTCCCTTGTAGAAATAATTGACTACCACTGGAAATAACTACATGGAGTTTATTTCTCGCTATTTTTCCTGTGGGAATCGATCCAAACCTTACTGAGTTCTTTATTTGAACAAATACCACTTTATAATTCATTAAATAGTGTAATTTGGACAATCAATACAATTATTTAAATAATGCATCAATGACTTTTTTCTTTTGCGTATCATAAAAAATGATACAACTATTATCATCAAAATTGTATCATAGATACATATTCTCAAAATAAAACTCTGAAACCCAATATAAGAAATAGCAACTTAAAAGTAAGTTATGTTATATGTATGCCAAATTATCTCTAGCTACACAATTTAGACCAAAACTATAGCCCTTTATGAAATTTACTCTTTTCTAAATAAACTAGTGTACGTTACACGTGTATGTGTCATTCTACTATAAAATATGGCATACAAAAGAATGAAGTAAATAATATTGCAACTTAAGTTACAATAAACATACATACATATACACACACACACACACACACATATATATATATACATATATATTCACTTCTGACCTCTTGGGTTAAAGAG
>NW_025843345.1:0-1269 GCF_002878395.1 Capsicum annuum | reverse complement strand
TAGTATTGGTTAACAATTTCAATATTTCTTTCTTAAATTTGAAGTGTGGGCCGAATAAAATCTTAATTTCTGGCATTTTTTCTCTACCCTTTCTGGTGTGAAATATAATTTTTTATTGTTATTGTAGTTCTTGTTATCGAACTGTTGATTCGATTTGTTGATGATTTTTTATCACAATTAATATTCTTAGTGTGTGTGTGTTGTGTTGGTGTTGCTGGGTTGATTTGTTATTTTTCTTGCAATAGATGAACCATGTGATGCAACAAATGAACCATCTAATGCAACAGATTAACCATATGATGCAATAGATAAATTATCTGAGGCAACAGATAAATCATCTGATGCAACAGATAAACCATTTGATGCAACAGATTAACCATTTGATGCAACAGATTAATCATTTAAGTAA
Organism: Capsicum annuum; assembly: GCF_002878395.1. NCBI lineage: Eukaryota > Viridiplantae > Streptophyta > Magnoliopsida > Solanales > Solanaceae > Capsicum > Capsicum annuum. Next base: position 860 of record NW_025843345.1, on the reverse strand, counting down.
TAGATTAACTATTTGATCCAACAAATGAAATATCTGATGCAACATATTAAACATCTAATGCAATAGATGAACAGAACAGATCATTCATCTATTGTGACCGATGACTCTTTTGTTTGGAAGAAATCTAAACAATATTAATCCAACAGATAACTCATTTGGCAATAGATGAGTTATCTGTTTCAATAGATGAGTGATATATTTTCATTTTTTCTAAAATATTACTCATTCGCTGCAATAGGTTGATTATATGATACAACAGATGTCCTAGCTGGTTATTATTTCCAACAAATTACTCATTCCTTGCAACAGGTTGGTTATATGCTCTAACAGATAATCTACCTAGTGTAACTGATGTGTGGCCTATTTTTATTATTTACGAAGGATTACTCATCCACTGCAATAGGTTGCTTATAGGTTGCAATAGATAACCTACCTGGTGCAACAAATGAGAGATCTATTTTTATTATTTCCAACAGATTACTCATCCGCTGTAACAGGTTGCTTATAGGTTGTAATAGATAACCTACCTGGTGCAACAAATAAGAGATCTATTTTTATTGTTTCCAAAGGATTACTCATCCCTTGCAATAGGTTGGTTATATGCTGCAATAAATAACCCACCTGGTGTAGCAGATGAGTGATCTATTTTTATTATTTCTAATGATTACTCATCTGCTGCAATAGATTAGTTATATGCTACAACAGATATCCTACGTGGTACAATAGATCAGTGATCTATTTTTATTATTCCAATGGATTACTCATCCGCTGGAATAGGTTGATTATATGTTGCAATAGATATCCTACCTGGTGCAACAGATCAGTGATCTATTTTTATTGTTTCCAACGGATTACTCATC
>NW_025843344.1:0-1045 GCF_002878395.1 Capsicum annuum | reverse complement strand
AAAGCAGTTTGGTATGCCCACAAGGTATCATCAAGTTTTTGGGACCAGTCTTTTCGTCTAGCATTCACCCTCTTGGCTTGGATAGCCTTAACTTTACGATTGGACACCTCCATTTGCCCACTGGTTTGCGGGTGATATGGAGTAGCCACTCTAAGTTCTGTCACTCTATATTTTTCCAGAGCTGCTCGAAATAATTTGTTGCAAAAGTGAGATCCTCCATCGCTTATGATAGTGCGCGGTACTCCAAAGCCAGGAAGATATTCTTCTTGAGAAAATCAACGACTCTCTTTCCCTTATTGTCAGCCAGAGCAACAGCTTTGACCTATTTAGAAACATAGTCATCAGCAACCAAAATATACTTTATTCCATAAGAACTTACAAATGGCCCCATGAAGTCAATGCCCTAGACATCAAATAATTCTATTTCAAGCATCTTAGTCAAGGGCATTTCATGCCTTTTAGATATTGACCCCTGCCTCTGACATTGGTCACATTTCTGCACAAACTCGTGGGTATCTTTAAATAATGTTGGCCAATAAAATCCACTATGCAACACCTTCCTAGACGTTCGGTCAACTGCATGGTGACCCCCAACTGGGGAAGCATGACATGCTTCCAGTATACACAGTACATCTACTTCAGGCCCACATCTCCGTATGATACTGTCTGTACATCACCGAAAAAGATAAGGCTCATCCCAGAAGTAATGTATTACATCATGCAAGAACTTCTTCCTTTGGTGGAACAAAAGATTTTCTTGGATGATCTCACTCACAATGTAGTTTGCATAATCCACGTACCAGGAAAGTGATTCCACAATAGTTTCCAGGATCTTCTCATTAGGAAATGCATTATTTATCTTTGTTTCATCATTAGCTTCATGTTCACCTTCCATTCTAGATAAATGATCTTTAACCTAATTTTCACAACCTTTCTTATCTTTGACTTCAAAATCAAGTTCTTCCAGTAGCAACACCCATCTAATAAGACTTGGTTTAGCATCCTTCTTGGCCATTAAATACCGCAATGCCGCATGGTAAGTATG
>NW_025843343.1:0-11569 GCF_002878395.1 Capsicum annuum | reverse complement strand
TGGTAAATTAGGGGTTATGAGAATTTAGAAAATAATTGTTGGTCACTTTAGTTTCAGTGTTTGTAATCAAGATTTTATGGAAAACCAGAATTATGTTCACTATGGGTTTTGATACTTGACAAATGCTAATAGGGAGTCAAGATTCTCACGATAGGTAGGAACAACAGATTGTCTTTATCGAAGTTATACCTAAATGTCTCTCTACCTACTTAAGCATTTAATTACCTAATCCTCTTGGAATTAGGGAATTTGTATTCACTGAATAGACTTCACCTTAGGTTAATTAACCTTGTTACAACGTCAATTATTAAATGGAAGGTTGGTAACTTCCAAGTCCCTGTTAATAATTCATTTCCTACTATAGTTTATTTCTTATATCAAGCAAATCAAAGCAGGTGCTATCTATCGTTTGCAACCAATAGACAATAATTAAAACCTCAGAATTATCAAGGAGTCCTAATACCTTTAGAATTTTGAACATTTAGCAACTTACCGAGACCTAACCCATAGATCTCATAATTCGGGTTAAAGGGATTTATCCACTCATAATGTAATAATCGATAAAACAAGTTGAATTCATAATTAGAAAGATAAACTTACAGCAAGATGAATAGCAATGAGTGTTTCTCAGATTAGATCAAAGTAGAAATCCCAAAATATTGATGATAATCTCTTCAAAGTTAATTGTTTTGTTCAAGACAAGAAACTAGAGAGAAAATAACAAAATACGTACATTCCAAAATAGGTTCAGAATCCTCTTAGAAAACCCTAAACTATGCTTTAAATACTTCAGCCTAATTATGGAAACAAAATCAAAGAGTTCAGTGTTCTTCTCAGATTAGGTGACGACATGTGTGATGACTTATCAGGAGGCTGATGACTTATCACGGATGTCGTCAGCTCCTCTTCATTTTGACAATTTTTACTTAAGGCTGACGGTGAATCCTGATGGCTTATCAAAACTGTGATGACATATCAAACAATGTTGTTACTTTCTTACCTCAGCTCCCATGTTCTATCTAAGGCTGACGGTGACTCTGACGGCTTATCATAATGCTGACGGCTTATCACATGTCGTCGTCACTTCTTTCAACTGAATGCTATTCTCTATTTAAGGCTAATGATGAAGCTGATAACCTATCAGAGTGCTGATGACTTATCAGGAATGTCGTCAGCCACACTTCTCTTCTATTTTCTTCAGATTTCAACTCTTTTACTTCCATCATTGTTGGTTCTCTTGCCTCTTGACTTCCACTGCAAAATCAAAGATAAAACAATCAAAAATGACAAAAGTTTCTTAAGACTTTGCAATTATTCTTAGTTAAAAACCTCAAATGTGTTAGCATATGCTCACATATCAACACCCTCAACTTAAAACAATTGCGTGTCCTCGAGCAACTAAAACACAACTAAGAGGATACAAAGTACATTTAGTAGTCACTTCTCTATATTATCTCAAAACATCTTCACCATATCCAAGGTCAATCAATTTACAAACAACTGTGTATGTTATTGAAGAGCAACAATGTGACACACAGGAATCAATATATGGCATCAAATCAGCAACAATGACCATGCATGTATCAAGCTTACACTATCCAAACAAGTTAGCAACTAGAAATATAACCAGTGTGGTCTCACTACAAAGAAGTCCTATTGCACTTATATCAGACATCACATATGTAACCATAGGGACAATTACAAAACACTCACCCTCAGAACGAAGTTCCAATAAATTTATGTCGAATACCATAGACTTACCCTTATTTTCATTACCAAGATCTTCAGACAGGTCAGCTAGGATTACTATAGGTCTTCTCTTTCGCTTGTAATGTAGGCTAGGGCCTGGTATGATACTTGATAATATTTAAAGTGACTAAGCCTCCTTGAAACTACACTATCTTTTGGGGTCTCACTCATTTACCTTTTTCTACTCTTCTCTTTTCTTGATCATACTTATTTAGGATGGGTGAGGTTATTTTCTACAATCACTTCTTCTTTTTCACAACTTTTCTTTTCTTTCTCTTTTCCACCGCACCCAGCTTTTTATTCTTTTCTTTTACTCTACCTTTCTTCATACTCATTTTACATCACGCACCCCTATGATATCCACTCTCAACTTAGGCCATTTTCCTAAGTCAAGGTGCATAGTGTTCAAGGAGGACCAGGACCAAAATAGGTTCATTATGATATAAATGGATTGGTGATAGGTATTATAAAAAGAAATAGGCTATTTAGGCTCAAAATAGGGATCAAGGGATATTATGCATATAGGGAAGGTCATTTAGGCTAAAAGAGGACTGATATCAAAATGGCCTATGATCCTTTCCTAACCCCTATCCTTCAACCTAGGTAAGACTAACTGGGTAAGTTCTAAATCCAACATACAAAGGGAACTAAGTAAAATCTCACACGCACATGGCACATAAGTATATTACAAGTTACTACTTATCTAGTTCATGCAATTGTTTAGCAATGGTTATCAAGTTACTAGAACTAATACCATACAAAGATGAACAGTGGTCACAATTAGATGCAAATCACACAATTAAATAATTAGAACACTTGAGAGGTGTTCACAAAATAACAAAACCATGTTAACTGCCTCAGGTACTTGTATTTCTCCTAGTCAACTACATAACACTACAACAATAACTCACCCTACACCCTCAACTTAAAATCAAAGGAAAACTAAACTAAGGATTAGGGTATACCTGGGGTAGATAAAGCACGGAGATCATGGGTTGCCTCCTATGTAGTGCCTGATTTAACATCGTGGAATGACTCAGGTGTCTTGATTACTTCAAACTTCATCAAGACAGATAATAGCAGTACTTTTCATCGAGTCTTTTAGACCAATAAAAATTTTAAATCGTTGCCCATTTATCTTGAAGGTGCTGTCGTCTGCATTTTCAAGTTCTATTACTCCAAATGAGTAGACTTGACTAACTCTAAATAGGCCTGACCACTTGGATTTAAGATTACCTGGGAATAGTTTAAGTCTAGAATTGAATAGAAGCACCAAGTCACCTTTTTTGGAATTCTCGTTTCTTAATCCTCCAATCATGATACTTCTTCATCTTTTCTTTATATAGGTCTGCTCTTTCATATGCCCTGATATGAAATTCATCCATCTCATTTAGTTGTCCCAATCTTAGCTCTGCTGTCTCCTTCCAACACAAATTTAACCTTTTGAATACCCATAAAACCTTGTGCTCTAGCTCTATTGGTAAGTGGAATGATTTTCCATAGACCAACTGGAATGGTGACATACCAATGGGTGTCTTAAAAGCAGTTCAGTATTCCCACAAGGCATCGTTAAGCTTTTGAGACCAGTCTTGTCGACTAGCGTTTACTATTTTGGCTAGGATGGCTTTAATCTCTCGATTTGATACCTCCACTTACCCACTAGTTTATGGGTGATATGAGTTGCTACTCTATGCTGTTTCACCCATATTTTGCTAAGGCAGCTCAAAACACTTTGTTGCAAAAATAAGATCCTCCATCACTTATAATAGTACATGGTACTCCAAAGGGAGAGAAGATGTTCTTCTTGATAAAAGCAACAACCCTCTTTCCTTCATTATCAGACAATGCAACAACTTTGACCCATTTCAAGACATAGTCAACAGAAACTAAAATATACTTCAACTCATACGAGTTTACAAAATGACCCATTAAATTGATGCCCCAGACGTCAAATAATTCTACTTTAAGCATCTTAGTCAAAGGCATCGCATGTCTTTTGGAGATCGACCCCTGCCTCTGACATTGGTCATATATCAGCATAAACTTATGAGCATCCTTGAAAAATATTGGCTAATAGTAGCCGCTCTGCAACACCTTCCTAGCCGTTCGGTCACCTACATGGTGACCTTCAACTGGGGAAGCATGACATGCTTCCAATATACATAATACATCCACTTCTGGCACACACCTTCTTATAATATTGTTAACACATCTCCAAAAAAGATACAGCTTATCCCAAAAGTAATGCGTCACATCATGAAGAAATTTCCTTCTGTCATGGAAAGAAAGATTTTCTGGAATGACCTCACTCACAACATAATTTGCAAAATCAGCGTACTAAGGCAATTTTTCTGCAGCAGCAGCCAAGATCTCCTCATCAAGAAATGCTTCATTTATCTCTATTTCATCACTAATTGCCAGCTCAACTTCCATTCTAGACAGATAATCTGCAACCTGGTTTTCACAGCCCTTCCTATCTTTGACTTCAAAGTCAAATTCTTATAACAGTAACACCCATCTAATCGGCCTTAGTTTTGCATCCTTCTTAGCCATCAAATACCTCAAGGCTGTATGGTTAGTGTAGATCACCACCTTGGTTCCAAGGAGATAAGCCCTAAATTTCTCAAAAGCATACACTATAACTAGGAGTTCCTGATCTATGATGGTGTAGTTCTTTTGCACTCCATTCAGTTCTTTGATGGCATAATATATTGGATGAAACCGTTTTTCCTTCTTTGGTCCCAATATAGCTCCAAGAGCAAAACCGCTTGCATCACACATAATCTTAAACAGTTTTAACCAGTCCGGTGCATCGATGATAGGGGCCTTGACCAGCTTCTTTCTAAGGAATTCAAATGCCTTCAAGCAATCATCATCAAAGGAAAACTTCACTTCTTTCTCCAAAAGTTTGTAAAGTAGATTTACAACCTTTGAAAAGTCTCTTTTAAACCTCCGATAAAAACCAGCATGTCCAAGAAAACTAGGCGCTCCCTTCACTGAAATGGTAGATGGTAGTTTCTCAATAAATTTAAACTTGGATCAATCAACCTCTATCCCTTTTGCTGAAATTTTGTGCCCGAGAATGATGCCCTTCTTTACGATATAGTGGCATTTCTCCTAATTAAGCACCAAATTTAATTCAACACATCATTTCAAGGCCATACTCAGGTTTTCCAAACATAGCTCAAAATAATCTCCCACCATATAGAAATCATCTATAAATACCTCTATGGTGTCCTCCACCATACCTGTGAAGATAGACATCATGCATCATTGAAAAGTAGTGGGTGCATTGTATAGCCCAAACGATATTCTCTTAAATGCAAAGGTGTCATATGGGCATGTGAATGGCATCTTCTCCTAATCTTCAGGAGCAATACAGATCTAACTATATTTAGAATAACCATTCAAGAAGCAATATCATCCCCTTTTCGGCCAATCAATCAAGCATTTAGTCCATAAAGGGCATCGGGAAGTGGTATTTCAATGTCCATGAGTTTAGTTTGTAGTTTCCATGAAAAATCTCCACCCAGTCATAGGCCTGAGTTTAATCAACTCATTTCTTTCATTTGCAACCACAGTCATGCCCTCCTTTTTGGCATACATTGAACTGGGCTCACCCATTTGCTGTCAAGAAATAGGGTAAACCACTCCTGCATCGAAACACTTAATAATTTCCTTCTTAACCACCTCTTGCATTGGTGGGTTAAGACGGCATTGGTGCACAATGGTTGGAATACAATCTTCCTCAAGTTGTATTTTATGCGTGCAGATGCCAGGGGGAATGCCAATAATATCTGCGATAGTCCATCCTATTACTGTCTTGTACCTCTGAAGTACTGAAATAAGTGCTTCTATCTAATGTTCACCCAAATCATCCACAATAATAATGGGTATCGTGTTTTTCTTGCCCAAAATACGTACCTTAAATGCCCAGGAAATTCTTTCAATTCCAACACCGTGGCTCTTTAATGGATGGCTTAGCCATGGTGTTGGTCGATTAGAAAGATCAAGGTATATCTTCTTAGGAGCATAAGAGTATGAACCCAATCATAATAGAGCACAAACAGTCTCTTCATACTCCGCAATGCCTTCATGATCAAAATTCATCAGAACTGCGGTTAAAGGCTCGATAACAAGTTGTTCCTCTATTGACACCTCATGTTCATCCTTATAATACATATCAATAACTGAGAACACACTTATTTCTTCATGCTGCTTCATTGATTGGCACATCTCAAACTGCACCACTTCATTGTTCATCCTGAATAAGAGCTCATTAGCTCTCAAATCAATCAACACACTTCTAATTGCGAAGAAAGGTCGACCTAAGATTATGGGCACCTCGAAGTCCACCTCATAATCCAAAATAATAAAATCCGAAAGGAATATGAAGCTAGATACCTTAACCAACACATCATACAAAATACCAACAGGTCATTTAACTGACCTATCCGCCATCACGAGTCACATGTTGGTGGGTGTGGGATTCCATAAACCCAGCTTTCTATATATAGCCAGAGGCATCAGATTAATGCTCGCTCCCAGATCATATAATGCCTTCGTGAATTCCAGAGACCCAATCGTACAAGGAATAGTGAATCTTCCTAGGTCTAGCTTCTTTTGCGCCAAGGTCCTCGTAGAAATAGAACTACAATGATGGAGATTATCCTCCGGTTCGTAGCTCACCGCTCTTTTCTTAGTCACAAGGTCCTTCATGAATTTAGTATACCCTGGCATTTGCTTGAGTGCCTTCACCAAAGGGACATTCACTATCAATTGTTTGACCATTGTCATAAATTTGCTGAATTTTACATCATCAATTTTTTTCTTCAATCATTGAGGAAAGGGAGGTGGTGGTCTTGGGAGAGTTTTAACCACTACCTCCTTCTCCTTCTCTTTCCCTTCTTTTATAGCATCATCAGAACTATCCATCTTCTCAGACTCCACTGGAATACCTTCTTCTAGTTCATCATCAACTACCTCATCAACTATATTTTTTCCCACAGAAGGGCCAGGTAATATCTTACTACTTCTAGTGGTAATCGCCATACATGAGCAGTTATTCTGTGGATTCTGGACTGTATCACTAGGTAAAGTTCCACTCTTTCTCTGATTCAGCACTGCAGAGAGTTGGCTTATTTACTATTCTAGATGCTTGATCAAAGTAGAGTGTCAGTTTACCAACTGACTAATAGAAGACAGATCGGTCTTCATGGTAGTCTCACCTGAGTTGGTATCCTTCACTCGCTTTAATAATTTAGCCATTATGTCCTCCATGGATATCTTTTCAGAACTTATTGTAGCAGCCTCATGATTTTCAGGAGGGACATATAGCCCGCTCCTATCATTATTCCTTCTCTAATTTTCTTGCTTCTGATTCTTATATCCAAGATTATCATAATAATTTTGACCTTGATTCCCTTAGTTGTTTCCTCAGAAATCCCCCTGATTATTAACATAATTTGCCTCTTCTTCTGGATCAATATCAAATCTATCTTGAGATCCCACAACTTTCACCTTCTCAGTCTTCCCTGATAGCAGGTGCTTAGTTAGCAAGTCCATCTGTATTTTTAGGTGAGCCATGTCTTGGTCATGCTCCTCGTCTCTTTTGCATTTTTCTGCATTCATACCCACAAAAATAGTGGGGCTTGCTACCACAGAGTCTCTGGTATGCTATGCCCGACTCTGTTTGGTCATTCACTCTAGCATTTCGGAAGCTTCTGGGAATGTAAGATCAATAAACAAACCACCACCAGCATCATCTATAATTGGTTTTGTCACAGAGTTAAGAGCCCTGTACAAATTCTCCATCAAGTATATGTCCGTCATATTGTGGTCCAGACACTATGTCGGCTTCTTTTTTAATCTCTCCCAGGTTTCATACAAAGCTTCAGTTGGAAGCTGTCTGAAGTTACTGATCTCATCCCTTAACTATACCCTCCTGGAAGGTGGAAAGAACCTTTCTAGGAAAGCTCCTTTCAACTGCCTCCAGTTGGTTATAGAATCGGGTGTCAGCTCGTTAAGCCATAATATTGCCTCCCCAGATAGAGACAATGGAAACAATCTCAAACGGATAGCATTCTGACCTACTCTTGGGTTATCAAAAGATTTACAGATGATGGCAAAGTTCAAATTTGGGTCATCCTTAAGAAGGCCACCAAACAACCCCTCTAGATTAAGGAGTTGAACCATACTACTCGTAATGCTGAACTTTACCCCTGGTGCCAATGTTGGAGCAATAATTGCACCCATAGCACCTGCTGCATCTATTCCATCATCATCATCATTGAAATCATATTGGACAGGCTGGCGATCCTGCCTTGCTCTAAATGGACGGTTCCTGTTGGCATTACATTGTACTGGTGCATCTATTTGTTCTGCAAGCCTTGGGTTACCAGGGTTTAGTAACTCCTTTTCTCCAAAATATTCATCCTCAGGATTTGGATATCGTACTTGTTGACCGACATTCTGCACATTCACCTGAGCTCTAGCTAAGGCTGCTAATTGTCAGCCTCTTGCTGGTCTGCCATTCTGCCGATTAGTTATGGTTTCATATTAAATGGTAATACTGGTCCTCCAAAACTTTTGGTTCTTGTAATATACCACAAAATTCCTGTAGAAAACAAAAACAACAAATAAATGTAAAACTAGGAAACTTAACTAACAGTCAATTAGTGCACACAAATATTAATTTACAATCGTATTCCCCAGCAACGGTGCCATTTTTGGTAATGCTTAAACTACACCTCTCATATAAGAATGTAAGCGATCATTGTCAATATATAACCCAACTAGGTTGGGGTCGAATCCCATAGGGAATATGGTGTGAATCTTAGTTCTATACGATTTAATCAATTGATAGTTAGTAGGTTTTTGTAAATTGGGGTTTATGAGAATTTAGCAAATAATTGTTGGTCATTTTAGTTTCAGTGTTTGTAATTAAGAGTTTATGGAAAACCAGAATTATGTTCACTATGGGTTTTAGTACTTGAAAGATGCTAATAGTGATTCAAGATTCTCATGATAGGTAGGAACAACAAATTGTCTTTATCGAAGTTATGAATAAATGTCTCTCGACCTGCTTAAGCATTTAATTACCTAATCCTCTCAAACTTAGGGAATTTATATTTACTGACCAGACTTCACCTCAGGTTAATTAACCTTGTTACAACATCAATTATTAAATAGAAAGTTGGTAGCTTCCAAGTCCCTGTCAATAATTCACTTCCTACTATAGTTGATTTCTTATCTCAAGTAAATCAAAGCAAGTGTTATCTATCATTTGCAACTAATAGACAATAATTAAAACCTCAGAATCATCAAGGAGTCCTATTACCTTTAGAATCTTGAACACATAGCAACTTACCGAGACCTAACCCATAGATCCCATAATTCAGGTTAAAGGGATTTAGCCACTCATAATGTAATAATCGATACAACAAGTTGAATTCATAATTTGAAAGAGAAACTTACAGAAAGATGAATAGCAATGAGTGTTTCTCAGATTAGATCAAAGTAGAAATCCTAAAATATTGATGATAATCTCTTCAAAGTTAATTGTTTTGTTCAAGCCAAGAAACTAGATAGAAAATAACAAAATACGTGCATTCCAAAATAGGTTTAGAATCCTCTTAGAAAACCCTAAACTATGCTTTAAATACTTCAGCCTAATTATGGAAACAAAATCATAGAGTTCAGTGTTCTTCTCGGATTAGGTGACGACATGTGTGACGCCTTATAAGGAGGCTGACGAGTTATCATGGATGTCGTCAGCTCCTCTTCATTTTTGACAATTTCTACTTAAGGATGATGGTGAATCCTAATGGCTTGTCAAAACTGTGATGACATATCATAAAATGTCGTCACTTCTTCACCTCAGCTCCCATGTTCTGTCTAAGGTTGACGGCGACTCTGACGGCTTATCACAAGTATGACGGCTTAGCACATGTCATCGTCACTTCTTCCAACTAAATTTCACTCTCTGTTTAAGGCTGACGATAAAGCTGATAACCTATCAGAGTGCTGATGACTTATCAGGAATGTCTTTAGCTACAGTTCTCTTCTATTTGCTTCAGATTTCAAATCTTTTACTTCCATCATTGTTGTTTTTCTTGCCTCTTGACTTTCACTGTAAAATCAAAGATAAAACAATTAAAAACGACAAAATTTGCTTAAGACTTTACAATTATTCTCAGTTAAAAGCCTCAAATGTGTTAGCATATGCTCACACATCATCTGACTCCCTAGGAATCTCTAAACCTTAAGCTTTGATACAAATTTTTTAATGCCCCAAAAGCTGAGTTTCTGGGATGTCACACGGTGCTCCAAACTACAAGTAGTCCTGAGCTAACCCTGGTTGCTTTCTCCTAAGTCTGGGTCTCAAAATAGGATAAAATAAATATAAAAACATAATAAATGCAGAAATTTTATCGGAATCATACTAACCCACAAGTATTGGTACAACAATATTGAAAAATATAGATACAAAATCAAAAATCTAAATTGAATCTAGTAGTCCGACAAGCCTCTACTAACTGAATCTGTAGAGTCACTGGGACAAGCCCCAGCTGACTCAAATTATCTTAAATGAATACGGAAACATCTATTAATAAAATAAAAATATGAATAGCTAAGTCCCCGAACTATGAGGACTCACCAACTGCAAGGATTTAGATTACATGCTTTGAAATCACTCACGCTCCAGAGACTGAGCACCTGTGAGACAATGTAGCACACAGACATATATGTGGATCGGTACTTTGAGGATGTACTAAGTATATGGGATTGAATGCAAATAGGTAAGCAATATCATCATAATTTATAAAATCATGCATGCTAAATGTAAATGAATCACACAAGCTTGAGTAATCTGAAATCTAAAGATCATAAATCATGAATAGTAAAGCACATAATATAAATCTTGTGAGTCATTACACTTAGTTCTGAAATCTGTATTCTGTTCTTATTCTCAAATAGTATAGGCTAAGTAAAAAGAGCTCATCTTTTATGTCTAAAAACTAAAAGTTGTACTTCTGCAACTGAAATCTTAAGTAAAGTAATATTTGCATAAGTTTATGAGCCTTTACACCTAATTTTTAAAATCTGGAAAATACTCTTAGGGAGGTTCTCTTAACAGACATAAACCATGTGAAAATTCATGGAGTCCAACGTTCTTGTCCCCCTAAGGAGGAATCCTCACGTTGGGGAGAAGAGTCATACTCTTGCCTGGGAGTATAACCTATCTAGGTGATCACATATCTATCATCCACATAGAAGTGGGAATAATCTAATTCCTACATTGACAGGTAGTTCTGGGGTATGAAACCATAGTAACTTACCCATCTCGGTGCTAAATACTACTCCCATTAAATCTGTATGCTCATTCTAATGAAAATCCACTTTTAAAATAGTCTAATGGTTTATGATGAAAATCAACTGTATATTTGTAAAGCTAAATCTTTAATCTAAATTCTGTAAAGTAGATTTAATATCTATTCTGAGACCAAAAGGTCAAATCTTTATCAATAATATAAAAAGAATCTAGTCATAAAGTGCTCAGCACAATCAATCTTGAAATAGCAATACTCATTAGGGCTTGATGACCCAAGCATCAAACTCATGTTAAAATATTTTAAAATCCATGCTTGATAATGTAAACATTTATAATTCAGCATAAAATCAGAAAATTTCTGCAATCTGCATGAAAATGTGAACAAAATCGTGTAATTCAGCTTCTAAATCAATGGAAAGCTCATAATCTTATGAATAGAAATATTGGGTATAAACCCTAACTTTAATTTTCATAGAAAATCACATA
>NW_025843342.1:0-3259 GCF_002878395.1 Capsicum annuum | reverse complement strand
TTGCAAACCTTGAAAGATCAATATTTGTATGCTATGTTTTTGAAGTGCAAATTCTAGTTGAAGGCTGTTACTTTTTTAGGTCTTTTCATTTCTAGTAAAGGGATCATGGTGGATCTGTAAAAAGTTGCAGTGGTTAAGAAATAGCCTAGGATCACAACTCCAATTGATATTTGAAGCTTCTTGGGTTTAGCTAGTTACTATAGGAGATTTATGGAGATTTTCTCAACTATAGCTGCCCCATTGAATAAGTTTACCCAGAAGAAGGTGAAGTTTTTATAGTCTGATGCTTGTGAGGGTAGTTTTGAGAAGCTGAAAGATAAGTTGACTTCATCTTTAGTTTTGACTCTGCCTGAGACACTAATGGTTTTGTTGACTATTATGATGCATCTCGTATGGGACTTGGTTATGTGTTGATATAGCATGGAAGGGCAGTGGCCTATGCTTCTCAGTAGTTAAAAGTTCTTGAGAAGAATTACCCGACTTATGACTTGGAGTTTTTGGCAGTGGAGTTCACATTGCAGATCTGGCATCACTATTTATATGGAGTTAATATAGTTATGCTTTCTGATCATAAGATCTTGAAATATGTGTTCACCCAGAATGATTGAATCTTGGGTAGAGGGGGTGTCTTGAGTTGCTGAAAATTATGACATAAGTCTTCACTATCACCTAGGCAAAGCTAATGTGGTTGTTGATGCTCTAATCAGGTTATCCATAGGGAGTCTAGCTCATGTGGATAAGGGTAAGCGAGATTTAGTGAAAGATATTCACCATTTGGCTAACCTTGGAGTTCATCTCTTGGACTTTGAGGATGGTGGTATGTTTGTGCAAGAAGTGGCAAAGTTATCTCTTGCTTCTGAAATAAAGGAGAAGCAGGTAATGAATCCTGTCTTAATGAAGATTATGAGAGATATGGGTTAGCAAAAGGTCATAGCTTTTGAGATTGGTGGCGATGGTATCTTGAGGTACCAAGGTAGGTACTGTATTCCTAATGTAGATGGTTTGCGAGAGAGGATCTTGGTTGAAGCTCATAAGTTACATTACGTCATTCATCCTGGTTCGAAAAAGATGTATCATGATCTTAAGGAGATTTATTAGTAGAGCAATATGAAGCAACATGTGGCCAGTTTTGTGGCTAAATGCATGGTGTGTCAATAAGTAAAGGTTGAGCACTTGAGGCCAAGTGGGTTGACTCGAGAAATTAAACTGTCGGTCTAGAAATGGGAGATAATTAATATGGATTTCACTGTTGGTCTTGGAATCAGTTTGATTTGATTTGGGTCATTGTGGATAGAATGGGCAAGTCTGTTCACTTCTTGCTCGTGAGGACTAATTATTCGGCAGAGGATTATGCAAAGTTGTTCCTCCAAGAGATTGTGAGTTGTATGGGGCATCTGTTTCTATCATATCAGACCACGGTACTCAATTCTCATTGTATTTTTGGTGTTTGTTTTAGATAGGTTCGGGAACTAAGGTGATCCTTAGTAATGCTTTCCGCCCGCAGATGGATGGGCAAGCAGAAAGAATGGTTTAGGTTTTGGAAGATATGCTTCAGGCTTGCGTGATTGACTCCGGTGGTAGTTGGGTCGATCATTGCCTCTTGTAGAGTTTTTGTATAATAATAGTTATCACTCTAACATTGGTATGGCTTCTTTTAAGGTGTTGTATGGTAGGAGGTGTCGTTCTCCCATTATATGGTTTGAGGTTGGTGAGGCAGAGATGTTTGGCCTGAATGTGGTTCACCAAGTGATGGAGAAGGTGAAGGTGATTCAAGATAGACTTAAATCTACACAAAGTCATCAAAAGTCCTATGCGAATGTGAGGTGTGGGGAGTTAGAGTTGAGGTTTGTGATTAGGTATTCTTGAAGGTATCTCCCATGAAGGTAGTAATGCAATTTTGGAAGAAAGGAAAGCTTAGTCCCCAGTATTTTGAGAAAGTGTGTGGGTGATCCGTCGTTGATTGTTCCTATCAAGGATATTGGTATTTTGGATTTCTTGTCTTATGAAGAAGTCCTGGTTGAAATCTTGGATCGGCAAGTTCGTTCGTTGTGGCCAAAGGATGTGGCTTTGGTAAAGGTTATTTGTAGGAACCACAAGGTTGAAGAGGCCACTTGGGAAGTCGAAGAGGACATGAAGTCCAAGTATCCATACTTGTTTTCTACTCTGGAAAATCATGCGTAAGGTATGTGTTATTCTTCACATCTTTGTTTTCTAACTTAAGTTATAGTAAGAGTAGAGGTATATGGAGTCCAATTATGCATGTACAAGTGTGACACGAGTCCATCCAAGGAAGCACAATGGTGATACATGAGGAGGACCAATTACACACCAAATTTGCCCCATTTGCTACAATGTTACAATAGAGGGGCGCCCCTTTTCATTAAGGGCTTTTTGGATAATTCATCTTATGTAATAAAGAGATTATATATAGTTTAGTATTAGGGTTTTCATTCCTTAGTTGATTATTGTTTTATGTCTTGAACCTCAAAACACTAAGTCCTCTCTTCACTTGAGGCAAAACCGAAATTAGGTCACGAATGTGGATATCACTTGTGTTGCAATTGTTGGCTTAAAACATTGGTCCTAGGGGAGGTGACATTTTTCTTGTGTCTTCGTAGGAGATTGGTGATAGTTTGTATAGGTTGTAAGGGTTCTTAGGTTTGACATATCTTAGGGTTCATGTAATCTATACACTCCTTTGTCAATCTATTTATCCTCTTTATATATTACTACTTGTTTGTGTTCTTGTGTATCATTTTGAATCCATGTTGTGTGTTGTTGTGTGTTGCGATTTGTGGACTGTTTGTGCCTTGTTTGGACCGTTTGGTATCAACTTGGGAAGTCGAAGAGGACATGAAGTCCAAGTATCTATTCTTGTTTTCTACTTTAGAAAATCATGCGTAAGGTATGTGTTATTCTTCACATCTTTATTTTCCAACTTAGTTAAAGTAAGAGTAGAGGTATATAGAGTCCAATTGTGCTTGTGTTACCTTGACCCATCATTCGAGGATGAATGATCCAAGTAGGGAAGAATGTAATACCCCAGATTTTTTGGCCCTCACCGCCTAGGTCATAACTCATGGTGAGGAGTTGTAAGATGTGGTTACAGGTTGTAGAACCCTAGTCGTAACCATATCAGAAACTTAGTGGCAAAGTTCTTCCCTGAGTATGAGTGGCTCATTATGGGCCGTGAGGATATGTTGCGATTCATAGGTTTAAATCATAGGATGTCAAGTGTTCAAATTCAAATGGGTTCTGT
>NW_025843341.1:0-2115 GCF_002878395.1 Capsicum annuum | reverse complement strand
AGTTGCTTAAGGACAAGAAATTATCTTAAGTTGAGGGTGTTGATGTTCCGGCTTTTGATGGAATATTTTTCATCTTTTTCTTAGGAAAAATGCATGTTTTCAAGCAACCAAGGTTGCATTTAATGTTGGGTTTTAATGTTTTGGGGTAAGGAGCTAGCTGAAGGAAAAAACTAAGAAACTTTACAAAAAAACAATTCTAATGGTCAAAATGGTGGACCACCAGTCTTGCAATGGACCACCAACTTAACTGTCAGGTCCAAATAGAATCCAAGATTTCAGAAGACTCAGCGACGGCCTTTGTAGTGGACCACCAATCTTACGATAGTCCACCACTTTGGCCGTCAGTGCTAAACAGAACCTGGCATCTTGAAACATCCAACGATGGCTCATATGGTGGACAGTTAGTCTTGGGACGGACCACCACTTTGGCCTTCAATGCTAAGAAGAACCTACCTCTCCAGGACATTAGTGACGGCCCATATGGTGGACCATCAGTCTTGCATCGGACTACCACTTTGGCCGTCAGAGCTATCCAGAACTTAACTATCAAGGATCATCATCAGCAGCCCAAGTGGTAGACCACCAGTCTTGCAATGGATCACCACTTTAGCCGCCAGTGTTATCTAGAATGTGAGTCTCCAAGATCAGCAGCGATAGCTCATATTATGGATCATACCTAATTTGGACACATTCTTTTAAATTTAAATTTTAAATCTCTTTTACCTGGGGAACATATAAATACCCAGTTTTAGGTTATATTAGGTATCTTTTATCTTTTATTAGATTTTTCCATACTTGAAACATGTTGTACGTAGTTTTTCTGTGAGATTCATTCTAGAATTATGGATCTAGATTCCATTATCATTTTCTCCAATCAAGATTGAAGAACACTAATTGTGACTTTTGTAAGTAAGTTCTACATTAATTTATGAATAACACTGTGACTTCTTCTCATTCTGTGATGGAGATATGTGGCTAAGCTCTCATAACTATGGTTATGGGAGCCTTGATGTGAATAGCTGATTGGGGGTTGTGAATCTAGTAGATTCCCAATATTAAGTGATATTGCATAAACCCTTCTTCACTTTAATGACTTTTCTTGGTTGCAAACTTGAAAAGTTAGCCCAAGAACAGCACTTGTTCAAATAGAAAATTATTTGTTGGGAAAAGAAAATTTTACATAAATTTAAGGGCTTCAACCTTTAGATAGAGGGTAGATACCTTAACCGGATCAACCTATATGAGAATATAATTGAATAAATAATATTTTCCTTAAGTTTGAAAGAATTAAGGGATAAGTTACTAATTTAGGTTGAGAAACTAATGGGTAAACCATATAATTCAAGTTATCTTGCAATTAGAATCGTTCATTGGGAATCCAAAATATTTCACAACCCTAGTTGCTTAAGCATCATGGTAACCATAACTCTAGTTTGACTTCCTTATTGAATTATTATTTACAACACAACCTACAGTTGGATTACTTTCTGTGACAAGCATTTGAATACAATTGATAAATCAAAATGCCCCTTTACTCTGGAACATTCGATCAATAGTATAATAACAACCACAATACTTAGTGAACACAGTATTCCTAGTGGGATTCGACACCCAACCCAGTTGGGTTCTATATTTGACAGCGACCGACTATATTTTCTAACAAGTGTTATAATTTGGGCATATAAATATGCAATTCATCTAGGTTCAACTAAGTTGTATCAGGACTCCAAGGAAATCTACTAGTGGAATAATATAAAGAGAGATATGGCAAACATTATGGCTAAGTGTATGGTTTTTCAACAAGTAAAGGTTGAGCATTTGAGGCTTGGTGGCATGTCTAAAGAGATAGAATTTCCCATGTTTAATTAGTAGAAGATTAATACGAATTTCATTATGGGGCTTCTGCTGACTCACAATCAGTATGATTCTATTTGGGTCATTTTGGATAGAATGACTAAGTTGGCTCACTTCTTACTTGTGAGGACTAACTACTCAGGAGAGTATAATGCTAACTTGTTGATGAGAAGTAATTTTACCACTCATTCTCACTCAACATTCGTGCGCATTGCCTTGTTTTGAATGAATAAATGAGACATATTTGTGAGTAAATGCACT
>NW_025843340.1:0-3344 GCF_002878395.1 Capsicum annuum | reverse complement strand
AAGGTAGAATGGTTATTGATTATAGAAATTTAAATGCAAAAAATATGACATATAATTACCCAATACCAAATAAGATATTAAAAATAAGACAAATACAAAGATATAATTACTTTAGTAAATTTGATTGTAAATCAAGATTTTACCATTTAAAGTTAGAAGAAGAACCTAAGGAATTAACCGCATTTATGGTACCACAAGGATTTTATGAATGGAATATACTACCATTTGGATATAAAAATGCACCAGGTAGATATTAATATTTTATGGATAGTTATTTTAAACAATTGCCTAATTGTATAGTATATATAGATGATGTACTATTATATACAAACACCAAAGAAGAACGTTTAAAATTATTAGAACAATTTACGGATATAATAGAAAAATCGAGAATAAGTTTAAGTGAAAAAAAGCTAAAATTATGAAAAATCAGATAGAATTTTTAGGAATACAAATAGATGAAAGTGAAGTAAAAATTTAACAACATATAGTACAAAAAATAATAAATTCAAAAGAAGAATTAGATACAAAAAAGAAATTACAATCATTTTTAGGATTAGTAAACCAATTAAGAGAATATATGCCAAAATTAGCAGAAAATCTAAAGCCCTGGCAGAAAAAATTAAAAAATGACGTAGAATATAATTATAACGAAGAAGATAAAAAAGCAAGTTCAGAAAAGAAAAATACTTTGTAAAGAATTACCAAAATTACAATTTCCAGATGAAAATAGAAAATTTATATAGATAGTAGAAGCAGATGCTAGTGAATGTAGTTATGGAGGAGTACTTAAATATAGATATGAAGAAGAAAAATTAGAACACCATTGTAGATACTACTCAGGTACGTTTAATGAAACAGAAATAAAATGGGAAATAAATAGAAAAGAATTATGCTCAATATATAAATATTTATTAGCATTTGAGCCATATATTGTATATAACAAGTTTATTGTACAAATAGATAATACACAGCTACGTTGGTGGCTAACAAAGAGATTCGGAGACTAGTCTTGAATATATTAAATTTCACATTTATAATTGAAGTAATTATTACTAACAAAAATGTTATTGCAAATTATATATCAAGACAAAGCTACACAGACTGATCTATTAGAAGAAGATACTTTAGAAAAAATATTCAACACCCTAACTACACTTTCAATAAAAGTGGACAGTATGGGTAATGAAATAGAAAAGCTAAGGACTAATGAAGTTAAACTGAAATCTATAGCTACAAATCAACTAACTCAGCAGTGTGCAGAGCTATGTCGATCGAAAGATATTAAAATTACAGAGCTAGTAGACGACATTGGGACACTCCATAAAACGCATAACGTTTATCAATCTACTTCTGCAGGTACAAGCAAAGGAGTTAGGAAAAACACAAATATAAACCTAAACAGTCAATTTGATAATCCATTTATTCCAAATACACCAAAAGATCCTATGTTCATACCCCAACAAATTACCACATACCAAGAAAGTTTAAACCAAGATAAAAAGACCTACAACTATACAGCCCGAACATACATAGAAAATATTTACAAAATACAATCCTTCCTAAACACCAACCCCAGAGCTATAAATATCAAAGAGCCACATACGAATTATATAACCTTGAAGCTAACCGGATACAATAAACTAATTGCTTTAACCAAAACCAAACCAAGTCTAGTTAAAACCTGTTACGAATATGGACTACTTAGTACCATATATACCCAAGACGGAAATGAAATATCCAATATACCAGAAATATATGATTCATTTAATATTTTTAAAATAATAACCAAAGGTAACCTATTTTTTATAAAATTTTATACGGCACCAGCAGAGATATTGTATGATGAAGTTAAATCACCTATACAAGTTGTAAAAATAGGAATGACCCGAGATATGATTATACCAGAAGATATTATTCCACAACAGAAATACCTAGAATTGAGATACCAAATTTTTCTGCAAATAAGAGAATTATTGGACTATCCACAATTCTTTAAGAGTTAGTAAACACTTATCGCAACAGAAATCCCATATGGAGTTATTATTCAAGAGGTAATGTAATAGTATACTCAAATTCAAAGGAACTATGAGAAGAAGATATGGAAGGCGTTAGGCAATGGATCTTGACTTTACTTAATCCAGAGAAAAAACCTATTGCCAGAGCCATTAAAGAAAAATTTATTTCAGAAGAATTAATAACTAGATATTGCAAGTTAATTAGACATAAATATCCAGACCATCAATGTTCAAAATGTAATGGAGAAGATAATATTGTCCCATAAGTTCAACTGGAATAAAAGAAGATTAAAGCGACAGTTGGAAGATACAAGATATGAAGCAATAATGGAGATACAGAGCAATAAAAAGAAGATAACTACGGATAAAGAAAGAAGACAAAGAAAGTAATTCAAGGAGAAAAAGAAATATGGAAGATAACTAGATAGCTTTACGTAAATATCATGTTACTAAGATTTTTGACCTTTCTTAGTCTTTTATGGCAAGTAGTGCCATTATTAGATTTTTGGCAAGTAGTGTCATTATTAGATTAGACATTAGCTTAATGACTCTTTGCAGAAACGTTTTTCTTATTTTTGTAAAGTAGCTAACAGATGTAAAGAAAAATATTGTACGCATTTTCTTATAAATAAACAAGCACTTGCTCAGATGAAGGCAAGCCTTCATACATTGAAGCAAAAAATCTCTTGTCAACAACAAAAAATTTTGCTTATTTATTAAAAAAACAGGTATATTTTAATGGAAAAATCTATGGAGAAATAAAGTTTAGAATTATCAAAACTATCAGAATAGGTATATTCATTTACTATTATGAATAACTAAATTCATAAATTCCTAACAATCATGATATGATAAAATAAGTTCATGTTAGTTGCTTTAGAGTAGAATTAATCGAAAAATAGCATGTTAAGAAGTTTATTAGTAAAACTGAAAAGGAGAAAAATCCCTAAGAACTATGCCATCCTAAAGGTGAAACCGGTGAGGCAAGAAAATCGTGATAGGGGAGTAACCAGAGTAGAGGCGCTGTTTAAGGGAAAAGTATCCAGATTACCATGCTAATAGTGACCAAAGAATATGTTATTTAAGAATAATCTAGTATATAACAATCTAAAGTGATCATATTTTGCAATGTGCATGATTGAAGGGAATATTTTGAAAATAGTAATTTTATGAAAAATGGATGATTATTTATCTAACAAAATGGTAGATAAATTTAAAATACTCATTTTATATGTACTTAAGGATATAGAAATAGTGGATATAAGAAAAACCATATTGGAAAAATATTTGATAGATATTTTATGACTAGAATTAATTATATACCAC
>NW_025843339.1:0-6528 GCF_002878395.1 Capsicum annuum | reverse complement strand
ATACTGTAGTACTAGTCTGAATCATGAATTCAGTACACCCTGCTTTTAACAATTCCTCATCTCCTGCATAATTCTTACTGCCACTCCAGCAATCACCTTCAACTTCATATTAGACATTCATAAATACTCAAACCATCCATCTATATGTATACAAACATGACATTCAAGTCTATCTTCATACCCATATATGCACTTCTAAACAAGCACTCATAAAGCATCTTTCTCATATTTTCTAATACTTCTATCCATAACAACTTCCCTGCAAAATACAGAAGATACACATAAAATATACTCAACTAACCAATCCATAGACGAAACTTCACCTCAAAATTCTTTCAACTTTTAGACTTACATAAAACAAGCACACAATAATTTTTCCCAAATATAACACATACAACTTCAACTAACATTGACATATATCAAAGACTTGGCCTCAATCTTACTCCACAATTACTGCCTTAACTCAAATGAGCACCCAACCATCTTTCATCAACAAGAAATATTTACTCTTTCCCATCTAGACAATTGTTCATCATCACTATCTCTTCCTAAGGGAAAAGGTACTGAAAAATTGGAATATCGGGATCCAGAACATGAGGGGAGTATTAAGCATAACTTGATACCCTACTGAGGCATGAGGAATAGAGCACTCATGGCATGGACTCATTAAAGAGATCTAATTTGACGACGTACCTGATATAAATCTAAATTTTCACGGATCGTTAAGAGTATCACATGTGCACAAGAGTCATGAACTGTATGACCTGAATTTTTGGAATTCATAACTTACGAAAAGTGATTTTGACTGCTGAACAAATTGGGAACTCATCATACTAGGAACTAGGAGAGTACGTTATTCCTTATCATATGCATGAACACGAGCTATGATCATGAAGTTGAAACATAAAGCATGAGTGTGTATCATAATAACTGAAGTAAACTGCTGAAATAAGAATAGATTGAGCATTATTCTTTCTCAAGGCCAATTCCACAACTTGCTGGCACAGTTATTAGCATCTAAAAACTTAACTTGGTTACTCGTTCTATCATCTCCCCCTTAGATTTAAGCCATTAATCTAAGTCTGTGAACCACTATATACACTCTGGTATAAACTGAAATCGCTTTAATCTAGAGTCAGGGATATAACAATACACATAAAACTAAACTTACCCTGTAAGACGGTATCTTCATTTATGACAATTAATTCTAATACCTCCTTCTAAGATTCAACCCTTAGGTTTCTATAGCCCTAAAAGTCATCATATAACAGCTTAAACATTCACCAACTTAGATTCTTCTAACACTAAACATAGATATCTCCAAACCTTTGACAGACCATACCACTTCTATCATAGTCTACCAACATCATGCCTGCAAACTTATATTTCTAAACCATGAGAATTAAGAATATACAAAAAGTCTCAACATCATTAATCATAACTCCATAACTTAGTGTAATACCCCAGAAAATTTTTCGTTGAAATTTTATGGGTAAACGTGTTGGGTTCTATCTTCTAGAATGAATTATAAATTTTACGTGCGAAATGTCTTAGATTATGACCCACCATTGCGTAGAGTATCGAATAAGCTTCCAAAAATATGTGGATAATACAAAATGGACACCCGAGCGACGAGTTACAAAAATTCCGATCGAACCGTGAATAGTAGTGAACAGTAAAACGTGCAGGAAAAAGTATGGAGGCCTGGCGTATTTTTGCTCCAACTTTAAATGATCATAACTCCTTGTACATAAAGATCTAGGTTATCTACTATATATCAACGGAAAGCTCTGTGAGTCCTCTTTCTAATGAAATTGATTTCATCCAATTTGAACATCGAAGTAAAACGTTATGGTTGACCTACTTCAGACTATCAAAACAGTCCACCAAAGGACAGATTCGAGAATTTTTTTGATTTTTAGGGGCGTTTTGGTCATTCTCCCTCACCCAAAATCTGTCCAAACTCTATATTAAAGCCTATTAGAAGCATTATATGTTATATTTCATCAAACTCCCTCAAAAAGAAAACCCTAAGCTCCTACATCCAACTTCAATTGGTGGAGTTGATGATTGTAGGGTTGTAGGGCATACTGTGTGTCACGAATGTTGATGATCTGAGATAGAGGATTATGGCTGAAGCGCACGGGGCGCAATATTCTATTCATCTTGGTGACACCAAGATGTACCGAGACTTATGGGAAATCTATTGGTGGAGTGGCATGAAGAAAGATATCGCAGCATTTGTAGTTAAGTGTGCAACATGCCAACAGGTTAAGGTTGAACCCCAAAGACCTGGTGGTATGATGCAAGAGTTTAGTATTTCCACCTGGAAGTGGGAAGAGATAAATATGGATTTTGGGATTAGTTTACCTCCTTCCCGACGCCATCATGATTCCATTTGGGTTGTGGTTGATAGGTTGACTAAGTTTGCTCATTTCTTGCCTGTTTATACTTCATATATTGCTGAGGATTACACTAGATTGTATATCCAAGAGCTAGTCAGACTACATGGAGTTCCCTTGTCTATCAATTCGGATAGGGGTCCTCAGTTCACTTCGCAATTTTGGAAAGCTTTTCAGAAGGGTCTTGGTACCCAAGTGATTTTGAGTTCTGCTTTTCATCCGTAGACCGATGGTCAGGCTGAGCGGACCATCCAGACCTTAGAGTATATATTAAGAGCTTGTGCACTTGACTTTAAGGGAAGTTGGGATGATCACTTACCGTTGATAGAGTTTGCTTACAATAACAGTTTCCACTCTAGTATTGGCATGGCTCCATTTGAAGCCTTATATGGGAGGAAGTGTAGATCACCCATAGGTTGGTTCGAGGTGGGTGAAGTGGCTGGGAGTGGTCCTGATTCAGTATTTGAGGCTATGGAAAAAGTTAAGTTGATTAGGGAAAGGTTTAAAACTGTGCAGAGTCATCAGAAGTCATATGCGGATGTTAGAAGGAGAGACCTTGAGTTTGAAGTTGGTGACCTAGTGTATATGAAAATTTCACCCATGAGGGGGGTGAGGAGATTCAGAAAGAAGGGGAAGCTTAGTCCCCGTTATGTTGGTCCTTACAAAATTCTTAGCCGTGTTGGTAAGGTAGCTTATGAAGTCGAGTTGCCTTCCAAGTTGTCCTCTGTTCATCCAATATTCCATGTCTCCATGCTTAGAAAGCATATTAGCGATGCTGCGGTAGTGGATTCCTCAGTGAGTGCTAACATTCAAGAAAATCTTTCTTTTGATGAGATTCCTGTTGAGATTCTTGATTTCATTGTCCGAAGACTAAGGAATAAAGAAGTTCCCTTGGTCAAGGTGTTGTGGCGAAACCAATCTGTTGAGGGTCCAATTTGGGAAGCTGAGGCGGATATGCAATCCAAGTACCCGCACCTATTTTTTACGAACTCCGATCAAGCCGAAGGTACCATTCTTTCCTAAATCATGCACTTTTGATAAAAGTTGCAGCAATTCAGCTGTCATTTATTATGTGTTCAGCTGTAGTTTCTTGAATTTATGCATTCTATGTTGCATTCGGAGTGAGAAACGATATGGTAATGAGTCTAACGAATGGTTTCAGCTGTATGCTCTATTACCTATCTAATATTGGCATGTCTAGCATCATTCAAGGACGAATGTTTCCAAGGAGGGATGATGTAATACCCCGGGAAATTTTTCGTTGAAATTTTGTGCGTAAACGTGTTGGGTTCTATCTTCTAGAATGAATTATAAATTTTTCGTACGAAATGTCTTATATTATGACCCACCATTGCGTATAGTATCAAATAATATTTCCAACGATATATGGATCATCCAAAATGGACACCCGAGCGACGAGTTATGAACATTCCGATCGAACCGTGAATAGTAGTGAACAGTAAAACGTGCAGGAAAAAGTACTGCGGCCTGGCGTATTTTTTCTCCAACTTTAAACGATCATAAATCCTTGTACATAATGCTCTGGGTGATCTACTATATATCAACGGAAAGCTATGTGAGTCCTCTTTCTAATGAAATTGCTTTCATCCAATTTGAATATCGGAGTAAAATGTTATGGTTGATCTACTTCAGACTATCAAAACAGTCCACCAAAGGACAGATTCGAGAATTTTTTTGATTTTTAGGGATGTTTTGGTCATTCCCCCTCACCCAAAATCCGTCCAAACCCTATATTAAAGCCTATTAAAGCATTATATGTTATATTTCATCAAACTCCCTCAAAAAGAAAACCCTAAGCTCCTACATCCAACTTCAAGAACCTCCAAAGTTCACCATTAATTCTGCAAATTTATTCAAGATTCCAAGTTCCTAGTTCAAGAACTCCAAGAACCATCATTCAAAGGCACGATTAACATCTCAAAAACGAGTTTCGATCTAAAGTTCATCGTTCAAGGTATGTGGGGTTTTTCAACAAGAACTCTCTTTCGCTCTTGTGTCCAAAAGTAATTTTCTTTACTAAGGCATGATTTTTATTTGATTTTTATGAATTTGAAGCATGAACCCATATCTTATGATAATTATTATGAAATATTGATGTTTATGATTTTGAAAGATGAATTTATATGTGTGGTGATATAAAGCATGAATCTTGAACGATATTTATCATGATTTTGATATTTGGGTCGTGAATCTCCAATGGAAATTGTATTTTTTTTTTTGAGAAAGTGTGTGTTATAAGCACGTTGATGTTGAATATTTGAGATATTTTGAATGATTTGACCGTTTGGTCTTAATGGAGTTGTTTTGAACTCGAGTGTGAAAGAAATCCACAACGTGGTTGATTTTGTTAGATGGGAAGCATGATGGCTCCCGATGTATATTTATATATTACTGAAATTGTTTTGTTATAGATTGTCTTCGAAATAATTATATCTAAGTTTGGGAGAAATCTTTAGCACCGAGTGGGAGGTATAAAGAGACCTTACTTCCCTAGAACTACATGCCCACGTAGGAGTAAGCCTGAGGATGATTTATATAGTGATCACTAGTTTGTGTGGATTTGATATCGATAGTCCTACTCCGATGGCAAGGATAGGACGGCTCTCCCCAACGTGGGTTATACATTGGACTCCATGTAGCTCACATGGTTTATGTCGGTTATAGGATCTCCCAGTGTGTGTGTGTTTCCTTATGTCTATGGTGAATAGTGAAGTGATTTGAAAGTGGAATTGTGAAAGTTATTCTTTCGAAAGATTTAAATGAAATTTACATTATGAGAATTGATATTCTTAATGAACTAAAAGTGATTGACAAATTATATGATGACTGACATGTGTTATTGTACTTATTTCATCCTCTCATGATTATGATGATTTTCTTCGGGCTATGTGAGTCTTTCATACATCCTGAATATTTCTTATAAATATTTATGATGATGATGTTTATACAACTGCATACACCCCCATATACTCGGTTCCTTTCCATGGTACTGACCCACATCTTCGGATGTGGGCTGCATTTTCTTGGAATGTAGGTTCAGGTGCTCAGTTCCAGGTTCGACAGTGATTCTTCGGGCACGCTGTTCTACATCCTCTATTGTGGTGAGTCCTCATGTTCCGAGGACGTGATGTCTGATGTTGATTTCATGAAATTGTTTACATTTGATAACTGAGTATGAGTTAGTTGGGGCATGTCTCAATGGCTCGCTGGTTTTATTAATTTTCTTAGAAGCTTGTCAGACTAGTGTAGATGTTGGGAGTTGACTAATAAGTCGTATTTTGTTATCTTTATGAAATTCTTTTATTCTTGGATGATGATTACTCTATTGATATTTGAGGGTCATTTATGGAAACCCGTTGATTTGTGTTGAACTGAATGAAAATGGCTCAAAGGGTTAGCTTGGGGCTACTCGTAGCCTCAAGCACCGTGTGATGCTCCGTGACCCGTTTTCCGGGGCATTACACTTAGCTATCAAGAACATCACATATTATCTAACTAGTCTTTCTCTACCTAGCAACTCAACGGTAATACTAACCACACAACATGCAATGATCCTTGAAAATAATGCAGCCCCATAGCACCTTGGGCGTACTTCTACATCATACTTAAAACATCAGACTTTATTACGAATTAAATAAACTTAAGATTTTGTATACACTGTTCAAGTCTACTAGATCACTTTTACACAACTAACACCCACCACATCAATTCATTATATCCACCTCGATCACCATCCACCATTCCAACTTAGTGTCTAGTTCTAGCTATGATGAACCACAACTTCACACAATTTTCTTACATGCCAAACATCTGAAAACATTAATCCACCAAAACTTCATAACAGTAAGGATCAATCACTATCCTATGATCTATCTTATTTAAAATCAATTAACACATCCTCGTTCTACACATCATTACTATCTACCCCTCTTATATAGCTAAACTTAGTTCATAGCTCTATAAGTCTCAACTAAACTCCCTCTTGCAACCTCAGGGGCATCTAAATTAACACCACTCATCTGCCAAGTACCTTCATCAATAACCTATAATTTTCTTGCATGACAAACACCATCAATAACTCTTTTCATACTTCAAGTAAACAACA
>NW_025843338.1:0-3829 GCF_002878395.1 Capsicum annuum | reverse complement strand
CAATATATCCTCCGGATTCACGAGGGATCATCATAACATCAATACATCCTTCAGATTCACCGTGCATTATAATAACATTAATATCTCCTCTAGATTCACTAGGCATCATCATTATATAAATATCTCCTTCAGATTTACCGGGCATCATCACATTATCAATAACCACCAAGACAAAAATAAACGCACACATACGTAGCCAAATCAATAAAAAGTACAACCCCACAACAATATAGTATAAAAGATATGGGGAAATATATACCATGGTACTTGACCTTTAATCATCACTAAATTACATGAGTAGATGCACGGGTATGTTTACCTAAGTTATGTAAGAAATCACCACTCTTCCGAACTTAACATGACAATTAGAAACTTAATTATAAGTAATAGATATGCCTTGTAGAATCATTCTTACTGTCATGGTTCAAAACAACAACACAAAGAGACTCTTTTTAGACAACATATCTTAGTTATTAAGCTTGAATCATAACAAGAGTTGTGACATAATCCAAAGCTCACATAGTAAACTAGCCAATAAGTTAAGTGAAAGAATAATCATTTAATTAATTTGCCTGAATTTCCAGTACTATCCATATTATGACAACAAGATAATCATTCAAGCATACACATTATCCCAATATTAATCACATATATAAACAATCAACCGGGTTTAGCCATCATATTAACAAAAGCATACTCTAGGAGTTCATAGAGTATCTAGGTCACTAAAGAAGTTACACGTTCAAGAATAAGGCTAGTCAAGTTACGCTCCTAATTATCCCTAAGGTTCTCTTATATATGTCAAACATTGACCTGGAATTAGCCTAAGTTATCTAAACCATGCCTTACTAGTTCTATAGGGCTATTCTTCTTTAAGTCTTCTTCCTAAGTCATCCAAAGAACTAAATCCATTCCATAGTTAAGCATATATAGGACAACATACTCTTAAGGTGACTGAACAAGGTCACTCTCATCTACTAGAGTAACTAGAGTATTCTCATGGTATTCGTGAGATTACCAGTCCAAATAACCAAGGTTATGGGGTATAGGTTAAGCATCACACTTTACAAGTTCAATATGCTAAGTGTTTCAAATAGTCCCTAGCATCACCATTTACAAATCCAACCTCTAAGACCCTGTCTAATCTTGGAAAGATATCATAGTTATAATGCTCAATCTAACTACAATTAAGCCTAACCTACCTTGAGTCAAAATAGATTAAGAGACAAGACTCTTTACCTTCCCTTTCCTTGAAGCTTCTTCCATGAGCCAAGATATCAACAGCATAATCTATACATTATCACAAGGATATAAACACCTATATTACACCATTGTGCTATGGGTCCATAATGAGACAAAAAAACTCCAAGTGGCTCCCACATACAAAAATTGAGTTTACGAAACCAACCCATTATTCAAATACCACTAGGTAGTTATAACTTTTAAGAAATTTGAGCTAAACATTTATAATTTGGGTTAAATTAAGCCTCATGACATTTGGGGTTTCGAGTCTAGAAATCAATAAATCAACACAAAAACTTGAAGGAATCTTACCTTAGATTCATTGTGAAACACGATAACACAAGCAAGTTAAGCTCCCAATAAATCCACAAGACTCACTTTAAGGATTTTACACTCTATTAGGATTTTTTAGCACAAAAGGGCGGCATAAATGAACAAATTCTCAATTAAGACAGCAATTAAAAAGGCATTTCCCAAGCCTCAGGAAGTGCAATCACGAACAAGGGCTAGGCCACAATCGTAGCTCACATATTCGCACCATAACCACTGCAACCAGGATATCTCTACCTCTTTTAATTAACAATTGATACCTAGAATGTTTATTCCATGCTTTGGCCAATGCTTTGGGATGCATTAGGAATCTAGTACGAGTAAATAAAATATGCAATTATATAGATTTTGACATTTCAGACGTGTTGGTGAAGTTAGATTCCTCATCTGAGGTTGTTTTACTGAAGTTTTCATTCGATGGTCAATTGGAACCATCGAAGACTTAAAAAGGGGAAAATGGTTCTAAAAACTAAATGGACTGCCAAGTAATTGAACTATCAATTACAACAAGTCATAAATGACCTGAGAAGTTATGGAGAAGCTCTATCAGTGGAAATAAGCGGGAGTACGAGAAATGACCTGAAAGGTTATTACAATATACATTACTAAGGAACTTTCATCCCTAAAAGAAAAAAATAAAGAAAAATACATGATGTCGCAAACAAATGAGCACACTAAGTGTGTATCTCACGCTCAATCTCCCAAGTAGACTCTTCTACTGGGCGTCTATTCTACTGAACCTTCACTACAGGAATCTCTCTAGTAGGTAGCCGCCTCACATAACTAGTCAAAATAAGCATGGGCTTTTCCTCAAAGGTCAACTGCTCGTCTAACTAGATCATATCCCACCTAAGCACATAAGAAGGATCGGGAATGTAATTCCACAGCATAGAGACATACAAAACTTGATGAAAAACTCCTAAATATAGAGGTAAAGCAAACTCATAGGCTACTTCACCAACTACATGGAAAATCTCAAAAGGAAAAATATAGCGAGGGCTGAGCGTACCCTTCCTTTAAAATATCAACACACTTCTCATAGGTGAAAAATGATGGTACATATGATCACTAACTCTGAATCTTAAGGTATGGTGTCTACAGACTAACCACTCACCACCATATCATAGAGAAAACACAACTTACTATCCTCATACTGACGATTATGAACTTGCTCAAATAGGGAGGACCTTGCCTCCACTCAATCCAAAATTCTCATAGGATCCAAAACATCCTTACAAACCATCAAATTTGCTAAGGACTAAATGTCCTGTGCCAACGGCCTCTAAGAAACTGATATATAAGCCAAGCTATCCATACTCAGTGCTTTGCGA
This sequence comes from Capsicum annuum, assembly GCF_002878395.1. Classification (NCBI taxonomy): domain Eukaryota; kingdom Viridiplantae; phylum Streptophyta; class Magnoliopsida; order Solanales; family Solanaceae; genus Capsicum; species Capsicum annuum. The sequence goes on along the minus strand of NW_025843338.1, from coordinate 926 downwards.
CTCAAGGAATCAACTCCCATATTCGCCTTAGCTGGATGATATGGGATGGAAATATTATAGTCCTTTAACAACTCTATCTATCTGCGTTGGTGAGCATTAAGCTCTCGCTGGTTCATAAGATGCTAAAGGATACAATGATTGGTGAAAATCTTACAATGCACACTATACAAATAATGCCAACAAATCTTGAGCGGAAAAACAACTACGGCCAACTCCAAATCATGAGTGGGGTAATTGTGCTCATATACCTTTGACACGGCCCAAACCAAAGTCATGTCATAATGGCAATCCTAAGCCCAAACAAGATCGGTAACCATCTTCATTACCCAACCCAACCACCTAGTGCATACCTTGAGTTAATTGAAGTTCGAACATAAAAAAAGATGGTGTATCCAACCATGTGGAGACTCTGGGAAAAGTTTACATCCGACACAAACCCAATAAAGTCCAACCACCTACTAACAAACCAAACCAATGCCAAAACTATAAACCAAAACCCATTATAATAATTTATTGCATGGATATATATATATATAAATAACCAATCCATACAATACCCAAATCCACAGTTGTCCATACAAAGCCTATAGATCAACCAAAAAGTACATAGTTGGGACAAGCCTCTAACCATAGCGAAAAACCAAAGTCTATAAAGGATAAGAAATTTGTAAAGTAACCCATGACATAAAATAAATGACTTTTAAACAATGGAAGCTCACCATTTCAAACAACATGGACTGCCCCTGAATATGGCACTAAGCGGAGAAGTAGAATGGCCTGTACCTATATAGTGGGGGTATAAAGTCGGTCGAAGATGGGTTAGTTGGTGAACACTATCATGTACTCAAGATAAGGATAAAATAGTACCATTTAGAAAGCCAAGTAAAACCATCTGTAATGCATTCAACCATACACATATATATAAC
>NW_025843337.1:0-12609 GCF_002878395.1 Capsicum annuum | reverse complement strand
TTAAGTTGTCATCTTGTAGCCATTTGGTCTCTTGTACCTTGTGGACTGTTTTGTGCGATTTGTGGGCTATTTTGTGCGATTTGTGGGCTGTTTTGATATCAAAAAATCTAACTAAGGAACAAGACTAAGGAAAATATTTAAATAGTTTATTACAAAAGGTGTTGCAAAAGGACTCCTTTGCCCTTCATTAGGGTGGTGGGTGTGGAGTGTATTTGGGGCATCCTTGGGTGTATTTTTGAGCACCTAAGGCTAGACCTCATATGTTAAGGCGTACACTCCCTTGGACGAGTTCACAACAAGCTCAAATGCGTCCATTTTCATAAACGCACCTTGTAGTCTTTGTAGTTCCCGAGCTTGGACAAGGCTTTGAAAAAGACTTCAAAAGGTCTTCAATTCACTTTGCAAATCCAAAACTTGGACCTTCAACAAAAGCTTGTAATCCTTTTACTCCTCATGCTTGTATCATCCTCTCCAGCTTGAAAGGAATTTGTCCTCAAATTTGCACCTTGCAAAACCAAAGAGAGAGAAAACAAGCACACAATCCTTATGATAGGAGGGTTAGTATTAGTACCACAAATTATATAGACATGTCAAAGGGGTACACTTTTGGAATACAACCAACAATCCTTTATTATGATTATGAAGCACGTACCACAAGTGTCACAAAGGACGTGACTAAGACAAACGTCAAGGAAAGAGAAGTGCAATTCGAAACTATCACATATGTCATCAAGCCAAGGATGTTCATATTTGGAATATCCCCGCGGGTCCTTTGTGTGTGACATGAAAAGCTTAGCCTGAATGGCACAAAGGAAGTGACTCTGACAAATATCAAGATATAAGAAAACTACAATGGTCTTAATGGCTTTACTATACCCAAAAGGTAAGACTACCTTTATCTTAGGACCATAAGATACAATTGTTTTATTACCTCTACAATGGACCTCATCAAATATAGTGCCACTATTGATCTTAAAATCCACCTCAACCACATATCACCATCATGTAAATAAGGAAACCAGCCACCAAAATTCCTATCACTACACAATACAAATTCGAAATTAACATGGTTATCATCATAGGTAAAGAGGTAGTATAGAAAGGAATCAAGTGTGAAGACATCTTGCCGAGGGGGTACACTTTTAAAATACAACCAGCAATCCTTTTTTTTACCATGAAATACGTAGTTTGAACATTACAAAGGATAGGGATAAGATAATCATCAAGGAAATATAAGCATAAGCCGAGCCAACCCCTTTCCCAACCCACTAGTGTTCTGGAATCAAAGGGATGGTGTAAACAAGGGTATAAGCCGAGATTAACCAATCCTTTTACTAGGATATCATCCAAGACTAAAGAGTTGTGGCCTAGAAGTCTTATGTTATGAGCACGCACACCTTTATTCAAAATTTTTCCAAGCATATGATTACCTTGAGAAAAACTAGTAGCATGATTTGCATCATACAAGCTCAGAGGAATATGTCAAATATCATGGCCTATATTACAAGAATGAACACTAACTTGAGGATTTTGAATCACATCACTTACATGATGAAGTAGTGAACTATCCTTAAGAGAAAAATGACCAACATATGCAACAAGAGAACTGCCACGGAAAGATTCGTGCTTTTCTACACTATGCATGTAAATCCGAAGCTACTTCACATTGGATACTAATATCCTTATCACAAAATTTCAAGCCTAAGAAAGTGTAGATTATAGTAATGATACCTCGGTGTATGCCACGGCAGTCCACTTGTTGGGAGCTCTCGGCCAAGGGTATCACTAGCTCATTTCCCATGTTATCGTGCGGAACCCCTTTTTGATTCTTCTTTGATAGCATATGAACTTGAATATGTACATAAGAATGATAAATGCTAGGCAAAGTGCTAGCATATGGGTTAGTGAGTATCAAAGATCCTTTGTGGGCAAACACATTTTTCTTTTCCTTTTCTACTTCACTACCCGCGGTTTCTCTTTCCCTTGCCCTCTTTTCTTTACATTCTTTTTGTATCTCACCACTAATTTTCTCTCCATCTTTAGGCTTGGAATAATTCTCCTTGGATCCTAACTCTCTCTCTTTTTCTACTTGGGTGGGGTATTTTCGGGTTAGTGTAGCTTGGGGAGGGGACATTGGATTTAGTAGAGTGTAGGGTCTTTGGACTTGAGGTGTTTGGACTTGTGAAGGTTAAGGCTTTTGGTCAAGTAGGTTTGGAATGTGGTATTTTGGATTTTGACGTAACATTTGAGTACCAAGTACTTCTTGTTGGACTTTGTTCAATGGGGAATATATAGGTCTACTTGGCTCTCGGGTTGATGGACTTTGGTTTTGTGGATTGGAATTTAGTGGAGAAGGTCTATGGATTGGGGAATTTTGGTTTGGATGATTCGGATTTAAGGGTGGTTTTTGGGTTCCAAGTCCTTCATATGGGACTTGGTGGCATGGGGAATGGCTAGGTCCATCAAGGCCTCGGCCTTGTGAGTAATAGTTGGCTTGAGGTATGACATTTGGTTGATACATTCTTTGGTGCATAGCTTCGGGGGTAATGGTTAGGGATGTGTTTTGAGGAGTTGAGGGTCAAGAACTCTATTGGATTTCTACCCTTTTCATTCGACCACTAATAGAGGCCACTTCCACTCCCAACTTATCAAGATCCTCATTCGCTCTAGCCACATCCCGAGACAAGGATTCAAGATTAGCCATAAGAGCATTCAAAACATTATGGTCCATGGTTTATGAATTTCAAGTTTTGGGTTACATGTGTGGTGGTTCCATTTTCAAATGTACCTACAGAACAAGCAAACGTTAATTCAAAATACTCTCACACTCTTTTCACTCGGCTCCCTCAATTGGCCCTTCAAGTGTTGTAAGCCGGCTACCAACTTGTGAGTGCTTGGGAATGAGTCTACTCTTGAGTTAGAATGGATTTCGGTTTGGAAGACTCAAGAAAGTTTTGTACGCACTTGAACCAAGAACAACGACGAATTGTAAACGAGTAAAGCACCACAAGGAACGTTAACATGAAAGACGTACTCAAAAATTAGTTCACAACTTAGTAGGTTGTTACTTAGTTGCCAACTAGTGTAGGATTCAATAGAAGAAAATCAATAAAGACAAGGAAAGAAACTATGAATGTCCAATGACTTGCGTTTTATTGTTGATGTGGCCCACAATTTTTTTTGGCTGTTTGGTGTTGTTGTTTTTATTGAAGTTTGATATTTGTCACTTGAGTTGTTCAATTTTGGTTTGTGGGTGATGATTTTTGGTTTTGGAATGAGGAAACAAGACTTTGGACTCTCTTTCCAAAGGTCAAAAGGTGTAAATCATCTTTTCACCAACTTTCACTAAAATGGCAAAACACCTTTTTGCCTTGTCTTTGTCCCTTTCCTCTTTTGGCCTTTTTTGAAAGATGTTTGTCACCCTTTTAGTAACTAAGCTTTTTGGATTCCCTTTATTTCTTTACCAATTTGGTATTGTCTTGAAAGTATTCCCAAGAGAAACACAAATCCTTGTCTCTTTCTTCTCTTTTCAAAATCAAACAACTCCTTTTATTGAACACTACTTCAAGAACAATATGAACAACAACAAGAACAATATGAACAATAACAACCTCTTCGTCGCCCACCCTTCAACAACACTTTGACAAGAGCTCAAATCTTGGACTTTAGACTCAAGAGGTGTTAAAGAACAACAAGATAACACAAGAAACAACTAAGACAACAAAAATACACCTAAATCTAGACACAAATCTCGGCCAAAACAACAACAAGACACAATTTCAACCAAGAGAACAAGAATGGACAGATTTGCTTCTTTTTGGAATTTTCAATTTTTCAACACGTATTTTTTTTAATTTTTCGACTTAGAGAGCCAAAGATTGGTAGTGTAGGAACACAATTAGACTTAGATCTGATATCAAATGATACAAAATCGACAAAGGAGGCACAAAACAAACACCAAAATAGTCCACAAGTTGAAAGAACCAAGGACCCCTTTGGTGACCACTCTCGGATTCACTACAACAACAACGAAAACACAATAACAACAAGATATTAAGGTGTTCAACACCTCTAAAATCAGCGATGCAACAAACTAGATTAACAACACAAGCACAAGAATAAGAAGAACACAAGTCTCGGTTTTGGGACAACAAACCCGAGAATGAACAACGACAACAATGAAATAGATAGATAAATAGGTAACTTGACATACAAATGTACAAACACTATGAACCTAAGTGTATATTAAACCCAAATACCCAAGAATTCATACAAGTAATACCAATATCTACGGTGACCTCAAGGGAATGGGATTTCCAAGCAACCAACATTTCAAAACTAGCATCAACACAAGTGATATCCATACTTGTTTACAAGGAATCCACCTTGCAAGACTCTCTCTCTAGAGCTGTCAAAATATCATCAAAGTTATGACAAAATGACCTAACATGTTCTATTTATAGCCTAGGTTTCAACTTAATATAAAATGACTAGAATGCCCTTAATGAGCCAAGACAAAAGGTAGGCCTTGGAGTGTGCATATTGGATGGCTTTGGAGTGTTGGGACTTGTTCTCTACACTTCAAATCTTGTTCCATTGGTTGCGCAGCCACCCGAGCTCGAGTCTTTACGTATTGGTCCACAATCACGATCGTACTTCTATCACTTATTAAGTTTCAAAGACATTCGTTAAAATGGTTATCATATTGAGACTACCAGTGATGGAAAAATTAAATATCTTTATATTACTACAATAAAGTCGGATAATAAATATATATACTTGAAAAATTACCTGCTCTTTCTTCCGGCTTATACTATACAAGTATTAGCACTGTTGAAACACATGTTATAATAAATCAGAAGTTTACTGATTCAAATAATTTTATTATCTAGCATGACCGATTGGGCCATCCCGATTCTAATATGATGCGTAAAATAATTGAAAATTCATATGGACACTCATTGAAGAGCCAGAAGATTCTTCAATTTAAGGAATTCTCTTGTGCTGCATGTTCTCAAGGAAAATTAATTATTAGGCCATCAATAATGAAAGTGGCAATTGAATCCCCTGCATTTCTGGAACGTATATGAGGTGATATATGTGGGCCCATTCACCCACCATGTGGACCATTTAAGTATTATATGGTTTTAATAGATGCATTTACAAAATCGTCACATGTGTGTTTATTATCAACTCGTAATTTGGCATTTGTGAGATTACTTGCTCAAATAATAAAGTTAAGAGGACAGTTTTCAGATTATACAATAAAGTCATTCGTCTTGATAATGCGGGTGAATTTACATCCCAGGCTTTTAATGATTATTGTGTGTCAACTTGAATAACAATTGAACATCCGGTTGCACACGTTCATACTCAAAATGGTCTAATAGAATCATTGATTAAATGCCTTCAATTAATCGCTAGACCAATGCTTATGAGAACAAAACTTCCCATTTCAATATGGGGTCATGCTATTTTGCATGCAGCAGCTCTTGTGCGGATAAGGCCCACAAGTTATCATAAAGTCTCTCCATTACAATTGACTCTTGGTCAAGAGCCAAATATTTCCCATCTAAGATTCTTTGGATGTGCGGTATATGTTCCAATTACTCCACCACAATGCACAAAAATGGGTCCTCAAAGAAGGCTGAGAATATATATTGGGTATGAATCTCCTTCTATTATAAAATATTTGAAACCTATAACTGAAGATTTATTTACGATAAGATTTGCTGATTGTAATTTTGACGAAACAATATATTCAACATTAGGGGGGAATAAGCAGTTGAAAAAGGAAGGAATGCATTATTATTATCTTACTTAGATCCTCGTACAAATAAATGTGAACTAGAAGTTCAAAAGATAATTCATTTGCAAAATATTGCAAATCAACTCCCAGATGCATTTACTGACCTATAAGAGTTAAAAAAATCTCATATTCCAGTTGCTAATGCTTTCATTCGAGTTAATGTCTCGGTAGGACAATTGACTACTGCAAATGAGTTTAAGCCATACTTAAAACGTGGTAGACCAATCGATTTCAAAGATAAAAATCCTTGAAAAAGAAGAGGAGCAAATGATCATAATAATCATAATATGGAGGAAGCTACTTAAGGAGAGCAACAAGACATAACAATTGATAAAACCTCAAAAGAGGTTCAGGAACCTGAAAATAATGAAAATAGAGAGATCTCAGTTTGTTATGTCTCATCAAGAAAAATATAGAATCGAAATAATATAACTGTCGACAATGTGTTTGCTTATAATGTTGCAAATGAAATAATACAACAAGATGAAGATCTTGAACCAAATATGTCGAAGAATGTAGACAGAAAAATGATTGGCCAAAATGTAAAGATACAATCAAGATTGAATTAGCTTCGCTTAAAAAATGCAAAGTTTTTGAACCTATAGTCCAAACATCTGAAGGTATAAAGTCAGTGGGGTACAAATGAATTTGTGTGCGAAAAAAAAATGAGAAAAATGAAGTCATAAGATATAAAGCATGACTTGTGGCACAAGGATTTTCTCAAAGACCTGACATTGATTATATGTAGACATTGATTATATGTAGACATACTCTTCGGTGGTGGATGCAATCACCTTCAGGTATCTTACTAATTTGGCAGTTCGTGAAAAACTTGATATGCATCTGATGGACGTCGTCACAACCTACTTATATAACTCATTAGATAGTGAAATTTAAATGAAAATTCCTGAAGGATTCAAAATGCCTGATGCATATAAAAATTCTCGAGAAAATAATTCAATCAAGCTTCAGAAATTCTTATACGGATTAAAACAATCAGGACGCAATGGTATAATCGCCTTAGCGAATAGCTATTAAAAGAAGGGTATAAAAATTTAAAAGGTCTGGATCTGAATTTGTCATAATAGCTGTATATGTTGATGATTTGAATATCATTGAAACTCCTGAAAAGCTTCCAAAGATAGTGGAATGTTTGAAAAGGGAATTTGAAATGAAAGACCTCAGAAAAATAAAATTTTGTCTTGGTCTACAAATTAACATTTTACAAATAAAATATTTGCCCATCAGTCCACATATACTGAAAATATTTTAAAGAGATTTTATATGGATAAAGTATATTTATTGAGTACCCCAATGATTGTAAGATCACTTGATATTAATAAAGATCCATTCCGACCTCATGAAAATAATAAAGAACTTGTTGGTGCTAAGGTACCATATCTTAGTGCAATTGGGGCATTAATGTATCTTGCTAGTAATTCACGATCAGATATATTTTTGGCTGTAAATTTATTAACAAGATTTAGTTCTTCCTCAATACGAAGACATTGGAATGGTATTAAGCATATATTCAGATACCTCCGAGGAACTATTGATATGAGACTATTTTATTCAAATGAATTCGAGTCATAATTAATTGGCTATGCAGATGCAGGATATTTGTCTGACCCACATAAAGGCCGATCTCAAACATGTTATTTGTTTACATATGTAGGTACAACTGTATAATTGCATTCAACAAAACAAACCATCATTGCTACATCTTCAAATCATGCAGAGATAATAGTCATTCATGAAGCAAGTCGAGAATGTGTCTAGTTGAGGTCAGTAACTCAACACATTCAGAAAATATGTGGCCTTACTTTGAAGAAGAATATTCCAACAATATTGTATGAAGACAACGCCGCATGCATAGCTCAATTAAGATGAGGATACATCAAAGGAGACAGGACAAAACACATTTCACCAAAATTATTCTTTACTCATGATCTTCAAAGGAGGGGTGAAATAGATGTTCAACAAATTCGTTCTAGCGATAATCTAGCTGATATGTTCACTAAAGCATTGTCGACATCAACCTTTGAGAAGTTGAGATACTAGATTGGGATGCGTCGTCTCCTAGTTATTAAGTGATGTTTTCATCAGGGAGAGTACATACGCTCCACACTTTTTCTCTTAACCAAAGTTTTTATCCCACTGAGTTTTTCCTGGTAAGATTTTTAATAAGACAGCACTCAAATGTGTATTCAGTAGATTTTTCTTTACATGGTCATCCAAGGGGGAGTGTTGTGAACGAATGACATTAAGCATCCATTTAGCTAATGGATGACATAAGTATCCACTTAGCTTATCTTTTCTTTAGTGGGTAATTTTCCCACCTCTTGAATCTTAAATTATGTAGAGTTCATAATTTGGGCTATAAATAGCCTATGGTTTGTGAAGAAATAAAGATAGAAAATAATTTTACATTCTCCAAATTTATATCATCTTTAATTTTGTTAAGTTTACATAATAGATTCATAACAATATTATATATATATATATATATATATATATATATTATATTCAACCGGGAGAAGGAAAAAGGATCAATTTATACAAATGAATCTCTCTCAAATCTTTATAAGGTCAGTACTAGAGCCGCTACTAACAAGTACCCATAGTATTAGATAAAAATCTACAATGTACATAATATACACAAACAGTCTCGAGTGCAAAAGACTAACTAGAGTAGATAGAGGAGGATCAGCCACGAACGACAGCAAGCTCACCCTATTCTGAATCTGGAAGGTAGGAACTACGTCAACATCGACTGCTAGTACCCGGATCTACATCAGGAAAAAGGATGCAGAAGTGCAGTATGAGTACCAAAAAAATGGGTACTCAGTAGGCATCATCGGTCGATTAAGCTTAATACAGAAAAGGTATAACTATAATGCGAAGGCATAATCTGAGTCATTAGTAAATAGGGATAGAAAGGTAAGCAACTACCAAGCTACGCAATGGCTGTAAAGGAAAATTCTTAAGTGATACAGAAAAATAAATAATGCAGTAATAATAGACAAATCAAACATAACTTAACTGGGCCCCCATAAGCCTGTTAGGTGCACTGAAGAAAACAATTAACCCAACCGTACCCCCATAAGCCGGTGGGACACACAAGTAATAAAAATAAACATAAATAATCTATAATTGCGCTGATCCCAGTAAATCATGATAGTCATCCAGATGTACACCGAACTCGAACAGGTACTAATGGGTAGTAACGAGAGGCCAGGAACGAGACTCGAACCAATAGTAATGGATAATAATAAGGGGACATGTGCCAGATTCGAATCAGACATTATGGGTAATAACCATAGGCCACATATATAACATACAACAGCTCTCATAGTCAGATGCCGAAGTCGAACCGCAACTCGGAGGAATCACAACCATAATCAGATGGCGGACTCAAATCGAAACTCATCGTAACAATAATAATCAAATGCCGAACTCGAATCAAAACTCATAGTAACAATAATAATCAAATATCGGACTTGAACCGGAACTCAGTAATAATAATAATCAAATGTCAACATCTAAATAATTATCCGTCAATCTTAATTAGAAAATGATAAATTTAAGATTTTGGAATTTAGTTTCACGTTCTAAAGTGATAGATGCTATATTATATTAAAAGATAATATTTTAATATTTACTAGAACGAGGTCCTAATTCGAATAAATAAGACAGTTTATATAAATCAAATAAATACGCATCTACAAACTTCTATCCAAAGCTAGCATAATAGTTTACAATTTCAGTAAATAAACTCAATCTAAAGGTATAATAAACCTAGCTTACCTGCACGCCAAAGCTATAATATCTTTCCCCAAAGCTTTCATATAGTGCTACTAAAACCAAGTTTGGATAATTGATTTGAATAATTAACTTGAACTCAAACAGGACATTCAAGTAAGCGGGATGGAATTAATACATGACAAGCAGCCAAGATATCTCAGATATCACAAAACTTAGGTGAATTAGATGACTAAACAATCTTGCAAAGATCAGAATTCTAAGGAAATCTCAAGACCAAACTTAATGATATATAACTGCAAAAGTTGGATAAACGTTGATCCCAAGGTCACAGAATATTCCAACTATACTTAAATTAATTCAGTAGCAAAATTGATAAAGAAGCCAACTATCCACGTGTTATGGCATTGACCACAATTAATAATTTTTTATTCAGATATTACATAAACTCGTGATAAAATAATTATAATATTTTGAATATATCATAATTAATAGAAAACTATTTTTAACAAAACCTCTATTATATAATAATAATAATATTTTAATATTTTTAAATTTACTTCTCGTCTTAAAATATGAATAAATCATAAAAGTTTATTATAAAGTGATATAAATTTATCATCACTTAAAAATTTTTATCAATATCGAAAATATTTTAGAAGGATACTAAATTATATTTCTACCAAATGTCAAATTAAATTAAATAATAGATGATACATTTAGATAGTACTAAAATTATATGAAAATACAGGAAAATGACTGTAAGGGTCATTATACCAACGTTTAGAAAGAGATAAAAAAAAAGAATCAAGTCTACCGAATTTATGGTGTGTTCTTAAGTAATTTATTCCCCTCAAGTATTCGAGGTTAATGAAATATATCCCCCCCATAATAATGATTCAGTTCAACAAATAGTGATACCTCAATTTGTTAAATATGAACTCACTCAACATTGCAGATCACACGATTTTTTTCAAGAAAAAGAGCCCCTTCCAGCCCCCACACCCCATCCAAACACACTTCCAGCCTCCTCCCTCTCACACACACGTTCATTTTTTTTTTTAATTTTAATTTTTCCTCTCAATTCAATTCCTTTCATTTTTTAATTAAAATTTAAATTTGAAATATTTTTATTTTTTGGGGGATTAAAATTTAAATTTAAATTGAAAGTGAATGATAGTGAATATTGAAAAAAAATAGTGAATTTCGCTTAAAAAAATTAAACTTTGTGAATTTGTTAAAAATATTCAAATTTTAAAATCAAAAATTTATTATGTTTGTTGTATGAATTTATAGTAAAAAATTTAAATTAGTTGGAGAAGAATTTTAATTATTTGGAATGGATTTGATGTTTAATTTGTGAGCAAAAATAAAAACATAATTATTCAATTTTTTTTACAATTTATAAATTTTCTTATTTAAATGAATTAATTTTAATATTTAATTTGTTGTGTAGCATTATAAAAATGACTTGAAATTTAATGTAATATTTTTTTTATTTTTTAAATGACGTGGCAGACATGTCAGCCGTGTCAGGCGTGGCAGCTGACATGACAGCTGATTTGGAGGAGAGTGTGTTACACTCACCAAAAAAGAGTTTAAAATATTGTTTTTTAGTGGGTTCAGGGGTCCAGGTGACAAACATGTAAGTAGAAGTGTCCACTTTACAAAACCGACATAGTACAGGGGTCCAGAAGGTCATTTTGCCTAAATTTAATGATATCTAACTTTATTACGAGATTTCCTAAGCCATATCTAACTATATTAATAAATTTTCTCTACAATTTTGTTTAATGATCTCTTTTACTATATATCTCTTGTGCCATCATTAAATTCGCTAAGATGAATCTACATTAAATGAAATCACTTTGCTTTGCAGAATGGTTTGCCTGAATAGGACGATTAAGCTAAGAATTATTTGAAAATTGTTCGAATCAATTTCTCTGAATATAATTTTTTTTTAAGCAATACGATCCGCCAGGGTGTGTAAAAAATTTGAAAAAGATTGTAGGTGATCTGGACTAGTTTGGAGTAAAAAACATAGCTAAAATTGAGTTAAAAAATCTTTGCGCACATGTCAAAAGCTACGCATGGAGTTGGGACTTGGCTATCAGGTATGTAGGGTGTTTTCAAATTTAGGGTTAAAATTAAGAGTAATATTAAAGTGGTTAAGTTGATAGGTTGGGTGAGGATGAATTCTTTTTAATGGATAAAAAAAATTAAAAAATGATGTGGACCTCTAATAAGAGGTCACATGGCAAAGCAGTTTTTAGAAAACCATCACTAAAAAGTAATAGCATGGATGAACCGATTTTATAACGGCGATGGCATGAATGAGCACAATTTTTAACGGATGACATAAATGGGTCATTTCTGATAGTTCAGTGGCATATTTGAGCATTTTTCCAAAATTAATAATAATTTTTTATTGGCCCAGTATAATGTAGTATATGTCTATTATCAGTAGAATAAATGAATATGAGGGACAAAATGGTTCAAGATAGTTGCAGGGAATAACAAACCAAGACTAGTAAACAGTCAATTAAAAATTTCACAGCAGAGATAAATTCGGTCAAATCTCAACCAAAACCCAGTAAGACAAACATCAACTTGAAACAATATGATGAAGCAAACTATGACATCACCCAAAACACTTATTCACGCTAAAAAATTTATAAAAAATTGATCAGATCTGACCCCTTTATCAGTGTTATAGCATAAAAATAAAAGAGAGAGGGGCGAAATGGTTGGAGGCTGCCATGGCTGGTGGTTTGAGCCTTCACCGGCCACCACCTCCGGTGAAAGGCGACGTTAGAAAGGGGGAGGCCACACAGTTGACGGGTTGTCTCCGGTGGTGGAAGCAGTGACAGAAACTAGTGGTGTGCAGATCTGGGCGTAGAGAGGTTGTCGCCGGTCACAACCTCCGGCGAACAGCGGCGCGGAGGAGAGACCAAAAGGAGATGAGGACGGCGGAAAGGGGAGGAAGAGAGGAGATTTTTTTTGAGAATGAGATATGTCTGATGCATTATTTGTGTGTA
>NW_025843336.1:0-4223 GCF_002878395.1 Capsicum annuum | reverse complement strand
AACATATCTCATAGTTTTAGAGAAAATACTTATATCAAGGGAAAATACTTTGGTCTTAAGGAGCAAATCCACTACTTTACTATTAGGAAAAATAACTTGTATCAAGGGAGGTTCTCTTAACCGACATAAACCCTGCGAGCTACATAGAGTCCAACGTTTTATCCTCCTAAGGAAGAGACCTGACATTGGGGAGAGATATCATACTCTTGCCAAAGAGTATGACCTCAACTTAGTGATCACTTATCTCGGCCTCGGGCCCAATATCTTGGCTTTAAGCCTAATAATTATCTCGATCATAGGCCCAACCTACGGAGGTACGTAGTTCTGGGGTAAGAAACCATGGTAACTTACCCAACTCGGTGCTAAATACTACTCTATTTAGCTTATCTCGTTCATCTCATGAAAATCTACTTTAGAATAATCTCATGGCTTAATAAAAAACCAATAATCAAATCTGTAATCTCACGTAGTAGAGTGGATTTCAAAACTCTATGACCATTAGGTCAAAACATTCCTCAATAATCTCAAAATACTCAAATCATGGGTGTTTATAGCACAATAGTTCATAAAATCTCAAGTCTCAAGTAGGGATTAATAACCCATAATTCAATCTCAAGTTAGAACTCATCAAAAGCATAATAGATAGTATATAGATTTATAACTCATGTAGAAATCAGGAAATTTCAGCAATTTGTCTCAAAATCTCACATACTCATATACTTCAATATCTCAAATATTTCAACTATTAATTTCTCAAGGATTAAAATCATGGGGTATAGACCCAGCTACAATCTCTCAAGCAAACATGTGAAAATCATGTCATTAGAATCTCAATTCATGGGAAACATCAAAATATTGCAACCAATAAAAATGGGTGAAAATCTCTAATTCAAATTCATGTAAAATCTCATAGATTGCAGAAAATCATAGTTTAAATAAGCCTTTGAGCACAAGGATGAAAGGATTACCCTTGTTCAAAACCCCACATACCTTAGGTTATGAAATTGGATGAACGAGCTTGCTCTAAACTCTTCTTCTTACCCTTGAGAGAGTGTTCTTGAAACCTTTGAACTTAGAGAACTCAAATCTCAACCCAATTTGTAGAATCCATGGTGAGTTCTTGGAAAAGGGTTTTAGATTTTCTCTTGAGGGAGAAACCCTAGCCTTTGGATGTTTTGGGAGATAATGAGGCTATCAAGTTCCTTTGGAATATATCTGAGGGTTAAAAGGGAAAAGACCCAAAATCCCATTTTAAAAAGGACTTAAAAATACTGAACGGGGGCTGCGACGATCGAAGCGACGGTCTGTCGCTAGCCTGATGGTCCATCGCTAGCCTAAAGGTCCGTCGGGTCATCTCTCCAATGCTGCTCAGAAAAAAAACATACTGCCTCCATGTGACGGTCGAAGCGACCTCCGTCGCTCAGCCTGACGGTCCATTGGATCGTCCGTCGCACATTGGCTAGGATGAGGCCACACTACTTGAGCGCGACGGTCCCAACGATGGTCCATCGCAGCTTTGACGGTCTGTCATTTTGGCCGTCGTACTTGGGCCAGAAAAGAGAGTTATTACCTTGGCTGCGATGGGTCGAGCGATGGTCCATCGCAGAGTCGACAGTCTGTCGGATCGTCCGTTGCACCCGGGCGGTTCTGATAACTCTTAGTAAAACGATCATAACTTCTCACCCCGATACTAGATTTGGACGAAATTGGTATTGTTGAAAAGCTAATTCAATTCTCTACATGATAAAAAGTCAAATTTAAGAAAATTATATATGGTTGAGACACCAATCACTTGGGAAGTCACTTCTCAATCTTTTAGGGTTGGAATTACACTTTGCTTGACACGCTCTAAGGCTTAGACTACGAGGGAACTTTGTGGGATTTTACAATATCTCCCCCTTAGAAAGATTTGTCCTCAAATATTGCTAGTTAGACTAGGAACACAGGAAAATAGGGTACACATAGCTGAAGCAAGTTGCTAAAACGGGTTTAAAATCTCTCTAAACTCTCGAATGCCTCAGAAATTGCAAGAACAGATACATATAGCTGAGCTTTAGATTAGAAGGGCTGAATTAAGGAAGAATAATACCTTGAGATTGATCTGAACTCACGAAAAAGAGGTGTGGGTACTTGACTCGCATGTCTGCTTCTGCCTCCCAAGTAACGCCCTCAACTGACTGGTTCCGCCACAAAACTTAGACCAAGGGAACCTCTTTGTTCCTCAGTCTATGGATCTAAAAGTCTAGAATCTCAACAGAAATCTTATTGAATGAAAGACTGTTCTGAATATCAGCACTCTCTGAAGGATCTAACATAACGGAATCACCAATGTGCTTCTTTAGTATGGAGACATGAAAGATAGGATGAATGGTTGACAACTCTACGGGCAACTCAGCTTCATAGGCTACTTTACCAACATGGCTCAAGAATCTATAGGAAACAACATAACGGGGACTAAACCTTTTCACCCTTTTCATGGGTGAAATCTTCAAGTATACCAAATCACCCACTTCAAACTCAAGATCTCTTCTCCTCACATCGGCATAAGACTTTTGACGACTCTAGGTGGTTTTCAACCTCTCTCTAATCAACTTAACTTTCTCCATAGCTTCAAATACTGCATTAGGCCTAGTCAGGGCAGCTTCACCCACTTCAAACCAACCTATAGGTGATCTACATATCCTACCATACAAGGCCTCAAATGGTGCTCCTGATGCTAATATGCTAACTATTGTTATAGGCAAACTCTATCAATGGCAAATGCTCATCCCAACTACTTTGAAATCAAGAGCACATGTCCTCAACATATCTTTCAAGGTATGAATGGTCTTCTCAGCCTGACCATATGTCTACGGATGAAAAGCAAAACTCAAAAGGACTTGGGTACCAAGACCCTGCTGGAACGCCCTCCAAAACTGAGAAGTAAATTGAGTGCCCCTATCCAAAATGATAGACGAGGGAACTCCGTACAGCCTGACTAACTCCCGGATATACAATCTAGCATAATCCTTAGCTGCATAAAATGTATGCATGGGCAAGAAATGCACGGGCAAGAAATGCACGGACTTAATCATCCTATCTACAACAACCTAAATAGAATCATGATGACGACGTAAAAGAGGTAACCGATTACGAAGTCTATATTCACCACCTCCCACTTCTAAGTGGGTATACCAAAATCTTACATCACACCACCAGGTCTTTGGTGCTCTACCTAACCTGTTGGCACGTTGCACATTTTGCTACGAACTTGGCTATATCCTTCTTCATACCATTCCACCAATAGATTTCTCGCAAGTTATGGTACATTTTGGTAGTGCCGGGATGAATAGAATACCGCGCGCCATGCTTTTCATCCATAATTCTTTACCTCAAATCATCAACACACGAAACACACAATCTACTTTGCCATCTCAACACGCCATCTCCCCTTTGGGAGAAAACCTCTACCTTTTAGCCCTTAATTGACTTCTTCAGTCTGACCAAACTAGGATCCCTATCTTGCTTCTCCTTCACTTTTGAAACTAATGAAGATTCGGAACTACTCTGTACAAACGTACTCCCCTCGACTAAATCAAGCAACCAAACACCCAATCTAGCCAGACAATGCACATCGCGAGCTAACTCTTTCTCACCTTCCTCTACATGAGCAACACTACCCATAGACAATCTGTTAAGGGTATCTGCCACTACGTTGGCCTTGCTCGGGTGATACAATACACTCATATCATAGTCTTTTAACAACTCCAATTACCTCATCTGTCTAAGATTCAACTCTCTCTGAGTAAACACATACTGCAGGCTCTTATGATCAGTAAACACATCAACATGAACACCATAAAGATAGTGTCTCCAGATTTTCAAAGCAAAGACCACAACAGCTAACTCAAGATCATAGGTTGGGTAATTCTTCTCATGCGGCTTTAACTGTCTAGAGGCATAGGCTATAACCTTACTTCTTTTCATCAACACACAACCCAAACCAATTCTAGAGGCATCACAATACACCATAAAACCACCTGTACCATCAGGCAAAGTCAACACAGGGGCTGAAGTAAGTCGAGTCTTCAACTCCTGAAAACTCTTCTCACAGGAATCTGACCTCTGGAACTTAACTTTTTTTTGAGTCAACCGGGTCATGGGAGACGTAATAGAAGAGAAATCTTTAACAAAATGATGGTATAGCCTGCTAGACCCAAGAAACTTCTAATGTCAGATGGGGA
>NW_025843335.1:0-15410 GCF_002878395.1 Capsicum annuum | reverse complement strand
TGAACTCAAGTTGAAGTTCGTGTTGTAATATACAGATTCTGCATACCTAACTATATTATGGAAAATAACAATCTTAAGGAAATAATTACTATTACAAAATCTGTATTGCTTATTTTTGGAGATTAAAGTTTTAACTTTCTACTCCGCCTGAACTTAACTAATGATTTGAAGTCATAAAAACTTCGTCACAAGTTAAAGATCATTCAGTTGACAATTGGAAGTCATAAAAACTTCATTGTTAACTAGAAACAAGAAGGGAAAAAAATAAAAAAAAATTAAAGTTGCTTAATTTTTATAAGTAGTATTCTGAAAATACTAAGTATTTTTTGTTTTGTGGTGACAGAAAAATGGCAAATGAAAGTCAAATGATGGATGCGAAAACGTCATTGGGGCCAACTAATATTGCCACATCAAGTTGCACAAATGTTTCGCCAACAATGAAACCGGCGGAGAAGCCCTCTTTATGTTCTTTTACCTCACCACTTTATGTCTGCAACAGTTCACTAGCGAAGATGCTCCTGAGGTGCCCGAGGGAACCTCGGACAAAGACCGTTTGTTATTGTAGAAGCTTGAAAACATTCGGACTTCCTTTGCAGGAATTGTATTCTGAGTGGTCTCCAAGACGACCTCTGCAATGTTTATAGTAGAACAAAGATATCAAAGGAACTGTGGGGGGCACTTGAATGAAAATATAAGACGGAGGATGCCGGAATTAAGAAATTCCTTGTTGCACAGTTTCTGGACTTCAAAATGATAGATAGCAAATCTGTTGTCTCTCAAGTACAGGAGTTGCAAGTCATCATACATGATCTCCTAGCAGAAGGTATATCTTTGAAAAAGACCTTAGTTGAACAAATTTAAAATGTTCTTAATACTCACATAAACTGTTTTGTAGGTTTAATTGTGAATGATGCTTTTCAAGCAGCAGCGATAGTTGAGAAGCTACTGCCTTTGTGGAAAGACTTTAAAAACTACTTAAAGCATAAACGCAGGGAGATGACAATTGAAGATCTTATTGTCTGACTTCATATTGACGAGCATAATAAAGCTATCGAAAGAAGGTCAAAGGGGAATTCTGCAATTAATGGAGCACATATTATAGAAGATGACCAAAAAAATTCCAAGAAAAGGAAGAAAGTTGAACAAGGAAGCAATCAATCCAAGAAACAATTCAAGGGAAAATGCTTCAACTGTGGCAAGATTGGCCACAAGTCCACAAATTGGCGTGCCCCAAAGAAAGGCAAGAAGAAGGATCAAGCAAATATGATTGACTCCAACAAAGAATGCAATGATCTGTGTGCTATGTTCTCAGAATGCAACTTGATGGGGAATCCTCGCGAATGGTGGATGGATTCTGGTGCCACCCGCCATGTTTGTGCCAATAGAGAGTTGTTTTCGTCATTTGCTCCGGCTCAAGTAGAAGAAATGATCTACATGGCTAACTCCGCTATTGCTAGGGTGGAGGGAACAGGAAAAATTTGCTTAAAATGACTTCCGGCAAGGTCTTGACACTGAATAATGTGTTATATGTTTCGGAGTTACGTAGGAACTTAATTTCTGTTTCACTCCTAGATAAGAATAGATTCAAATATGTAACCATTTCAGGAAAAATTGTAATTAGCAAAAGAGAAATGTATATAGGAAAAGGCTATCTGACCGAAGGCCTTTATAAGATGAATGTAATAACTGTTGAAATAAATAAAAGTTCAAATTCTTCTTATTTTCTTGAGTCTTATGATTTGTGGCATGAATGTTTAGGCCATGTTAAATACAAAACATTATGAAAACTAATTAACTTAGAAGTTTTGCCAAACTTTGAGTACAATAAATCAAAGTGTCAAACGTGTGTGGAATCGAAGTATGTAAAGCATCCTTATAAGTCCGTTGAAAGGAATTCCAAACCCTTAGACTTAATACATACTGACATTTGTGATATGAAGTCAACATCATCACGTGGTAGGACAAAATATTTCATAATTTTTATTAACGATTGAACTAGATATTGTTATGTCTACTTGCTAAATAGTAAGGATGAAGCAATAGATGCGTTTAGGCAATATAAAACTGAAGTTAAAAATCAGTTAGACAAAAAGATTAAAATGATAAGAAGCTGTCACACCCCTTTTTAACTCCCAAAAAGATTCATTATTTTAAGTTTCGAAAGGGTTTTTATTATTAAGTGGCAAAATGAAGATTTGTTCCGGAAAGGACTTTTTATATTCAAAACTCAGAGTCGCCACTTGGCATAATCTGGTGTGCCAAGTCACCTTTGGAAAATCCTTTTCAAAACTGTTTTGACTCTTTAAAACTGGTTTGCGAACAGAGATTCTGCCTAAGGAATTCTATTGCCCGAGGGGAAGGTGTTAGGCACCCCTCGGTCCCGTGGTTCGACCACAATCGCTTGGTGGAGCGTATCGGCTAATTAGACACCACGAATGTATAACCACATAAAAACACATAAACAAACATCAAACATCAACTCCAATACCAAAATAATAATGTCCAATCCAATTACACAGTCTAAAATAGAAAAATACGTAAAAATAAATCCTATTCAAAATTTATTCTAGACTAATGCTCTACCCGACGCCTCAGGCCTTCATCACGAACGTCCTCTGAATACAAGATACCTCAGGGCATTTCCCGATGAATAAATATACACAGATACTTTAGGGCATTCCTCGGCCAAATTGTAAAATTGATCCAAAAGTGATAAAACAGAACCATTCAACACACATTTCAAACATTCATTAATCCAACATTCTTAAATGGCCTACCCAAACCTACTATGTGCCTACCTGCTCGACGACATATCACGCACGACATTAACAATGAATCAAAATACCAGAATATTCACTTTAATTAGTTTTTCGATTCTCGTCCCAACTTCAATTTTATTAATCATGCCATCAAAATTATTCAAATTTTGTTTCAAATATCGCCAACATAGTATCATCAAACACATAAATCATAATATCAACCAAAATCCAACAACCATAATCGCACCACACATAATCACAACCAATTCAAAATCAAGATGAAGAAAAGGGAAATGGATTAAAGAAATGGACCTTAATAGAAAGTTCTTGTAGATAATAAAGAAGTCCGAAACCGAAATCCTCGAACAAAGAACCATAACGACGAACACGCCAAATCAACAAACCGACATCACCGACCAAACAAATTTCAACCCAGAATAAGACCTCGATGTGAAAAGCAAAATCACGAATATTGATACGACTTAGTCGCGGAAACCCCCAAAAAGCAATATCAAACGAATCCCGCAACAGAAAAAACCCGAAACACCCTAAAACTCCAACAAAAGAACTGAACCTGATTGAAATCGAGCTCAGGCGAGGTCTCGTCCCGATATCGAAAGAAAAATGAGGGATTTTTCAGCAATTTATGACAGATTCGGCCCAAAAATGATGACGGACATCAATTCCGATGCGGATACCAACAGAAAACACAAAAGAGAATCGGATTTCTCCCTGTTTTCAGATCTCTTTGCCAAATCTCCATCTATTACCCCTCCATTTTTTGCCTCCCCCTTACTAAGTGTGTGTGTGCAGGTGTTTTCTAGCTAGAGCAAAAGTGTGTGTGTGAATCGTGAGGTCTGTGTGTGCATAGTCAAGAAGAAACAAGAAAATGGAGCTCTTCTATGGTTTCTCTGTATCCTTCTTTAATGAATCAGAACCCCCAAATCCTTTGTGATGTCCGTATATATCCCCTCCCAAAATGGAAAGAAAAAAATGGAATAATTATGTGGTCCCTTTTTCTCCCCCTTTCTTGGAAATTTCCCTTTTCTTATTTTTTATTTTTTCTTTATTATCCTATGTGGATGAGTACTATTGGTGGCTTATGGAAATATGTGTGGTATGTGTAAAATTAGATATGGCATGTGGAAAGATGAGTGTGGCGTGTGGCAAAATAGTAGGGCAGTGTCCTTTGCATGTATCTAATGAAAAATGAGGGGTGAGGTGTTGAGGTGGCACAGTGAAGTGGATGCAAATAGAAATAAAAATAAAAATAGAATAAAATGAAGTAAAATAAAAATAAAAATAAAAAATAAGAAATAAAAATTAAAAAAATAAAATAATAAAAATAAAAATAAAAATAAAAAAAATAAATATAAAAATAGAAATAATTAAAATATTTTTGGGGAGAGACAAAATTACGTGTCTACATCATGCCCCTTTTGGATGCAAACACATGGTGTTTTCATACAAAGCAGTAGACAACAAGACAATTTCGTCCCGATCTTTATTCAAAAGCATAGAGCAAGAGAAAGGAGGGAAACCAGGTCTTGACTTAAGACATCCTACCTACCCACGTTATGAGGAAATCAAGTGACAGGTATCTCAAAGGATTAGACGGAGATAGACTATACCGAGTTGGAGAGTCGAGTGAGGTCCCATCAAGGTTCCGATCCGCGGCTCTGTTATTGCATCAAAAATAAAAATTATAAGTTAAAACATAAATAAAATTGCAAAAATCCTATCTATGTAGCTTCTTTTGGACTCTTGACTTGAGTTTCATTGTCCTATTCTTCAGGAGGACTCCTGACTTGCAATTTCTTCAACTTGTTACTTGGCTTTCAATTTCTTCACCTTGTTGCTTGACTTTCATTTATTCGCTCTGCTTTTCAGGTGGGCTCACGACTTGTTATTTCATCACCCTATTCTTTAGGCGGGCTCCTGACTTTTGATTTCATCAACCTCCAATTTCATCGCCATGTTCTTCAGACAAGCTCCTGAAATCTAAATAAAAACTAGAAAAAAATTAATCCCAACAAAGATTAAGATAAAAAGAGATTTCATTTTCTAAAAGTAACGTCCCACTAGGAGGGTCCTGAACATAAGGTAAATCCTCATTTTTCAGGAGGATCCTGAACAGAAAGTAAAATATTATTGTTCAGGAGGATCCTGAAAACAAGGTAAATTCTCATTTTTCAAGAGGGTCCTGAATAGAAAGTAAATTCTCATTTTTCAGGAGGGTCCTGAACAGAAAGTAAATTCTCATTTTTCAGGAGGGTCCTGAACAGAAGGTAAATTTTCATTTTTAATGAGGGTCCTGAATAGAAAGTAAATTCTCACTTTTCAAGAGGGTCCTGCAGAAAGTAAATTCCCGTTTTTTAGGAGGTTCCTGAATAGAAGGTAAATTTCCATTTTTCAGGAGGGTCCTGAACAGAAAGTAAATTCCCATTTTTCAGGAGGGTCCTGGTCAGAAAGTAAATTCCCATTTTTCAGAAGGGTCCTGGACATAAAGTAATATCCCATTTTTTAGGAGGGCCCTAAACAGAAGGTAAATTCCCATTTTTCAGGAGGGTCCTGAATAGAAAGTAAATCCCCATTTTTTAGGAGGGTCCTGAACAGAAATTAAAATCACATTTTTCAGGAGGGTCCTGAACAGAAAGTAAAATCCTATTTTTTTGGAGGGTCTTGAACAGAAGGTAAATTCCCATTTTTCAAGAGGGTCCTGAACAGAAAGTAAAATCCCATTTTTCAGGAAAGTCCTAAACAGATGGTAAATTCTTATTTTTCAGGAGGGTCCTGAACAGAAAGTAAATTCCCATTTTTCAGGAGGGTCCTGAATAGAAAGTAAATTCTCATTTTTTTAGGAGGGTTCTGAACAGAAAGTAAATTCCTATTTTTTCAGGAGGGTCCTAAACAAAAAGTAAATTCCCATTTTTCAGGAGAGTCCTGGACAGAAAGTAAATTTCCATTTTTCAGGAAGATCCTGAACAGAAAGTAAAATCTCATTTTTCAAGAAGGTCCTGAATAGAAGGTAAATTCCTATTTTTCAGGAGGGTCCTGAACAGAAAGTGAAATCCCATTTTTCAGGAGAATCCTGAACACAAGGTAAATTCTCATTTTTCAGGAGAGTCATGAACAGAAAGTAAATTCTCATTTTTCAGGAGGGTCCTGAACAGAAAGTAAAATCTCATTTTTCATGAGGGTCCTGAACATAAAGAAAAGTCCCCGGTCATACTTCCCAATGGTAGCTGAACTTAATGAACAAAAACTTTTCCCCTATTTCATCAAAGAAAAATTTGTCAGTTAAAACTTAGTGGTGGCTTGTAGCACTTGGCTTCCCAGGCATCTGCTCCAACCGTTATTCCTTTCACCTTTGTTTAAGATTACTGAAAATTGTCCCTGTCTTGTCGCTTTATTGACCCGGATCCAGATTGGGGGAAATGAGTTCTGACCCGAACAATGAGTTTATATTTTACCATGCCTCTAAGATGCACCTTTTTCCAATTCTGAATACTCCCACGAATACAACTGCCTGTCGGTTGATAGACTTCTTTTGCTTCGTGTTGAATTACGATCATATTTCTTTCATGTAATGGTCCTTGGCTTTTCCTCATACAATTGGAAAGACTGGTAGCAAGTGTTAAAATCCTTTCTCGCTTGTTTTGACACAGACTTGACTTAAAATATAAAGAAATGATGGTGACTTTTATTTTAATAAATGACATAAAAAGACAAAATATGAATATGTAAATGAAAGAAAAGGGCAATGTCCTTTATTCAAAAGAAAACTTATCTGAATACGACAAACAACTCCAATGAGTATGACATACATTTTGGATTAAGTTGCCTGATCTTCCTATCCAAACTTCCCATTTGTTGTTGAGTTCATAACTTTGCCGCTGAGCCGCTTCTTCAAATCCATTGGACTCACATATCTCATTCAATTGAAGACAGCTTAAAAGACTTTCGCCGACAAATCTCTTTCCTTTTCACTTTTCTCTCAAACTCGCCATCGCTTTACGGTGCCCATAAGGGTTTTGACCAATAAGACTCTCATTTTTATTTCTCTCAACTCCCCATCGCCTTATGGTGCCCGTAAGGGTTTTCACCAGTAAGACTCTCTCATTTTTATTTCTCTCGACTCACCATCGCCTTATGGTGCCCGCAATGATTTTCACCAATAAGACTCTCTCATTTTTATTTCTTTCCTGATTTTTTATCATGAGAAAGACAAGTAGTACCCTACAATGTATTATCATATCCATTGTATGCTTAGCCTTAACATTATCAGAGATTAATCTGAAGGACATTCTTTGGTTGTAGCTTGGCTTTTGGATAAGGTTAGGAAAGGATGGCAATAGGCTCAAACAACACTTGAAGTGGGGGTGGGACTTACAACTTTTGGAATCGACTCAAATAACACATTAACTCATGCCCCATTTTTTGTTGACTGGGTGACTCTAAAAATTTTATTTGGTTGGACCGAGCCCAAAATAGGGCAGCCTACGTATATCACTCCCGAGAGAGGAGAATCAGGGCGCACATAGCTCCATCATCTTGTTCTTTGTTTTGACTTAAATTATTTTTTTTATTCTTCATGCTTTTTCTTTTCTTCTTCTTTTCTTAATAATTTTATTTTGACTCTTTTTTATTCCAAAAGAGGGATGTGAAAGAAAATAGAACTAGGCTCAAATGGGGTAAACAAAGGATGACACAATGTTTGGATTGCAGAATTAAATGCCTTCATTATATCATTCTTCAAAAATGCAAGTACTAAACATGCAATAGAACCAACAAAGGATAAAATATCATACATAATATCTTTTGACCGCATTAACATTGATAGCCATCTCTGCCATTCTGCCTTCAATATCTGTCAAATATAAGGCTTCATTAGGCAACACTTTCTTCACAATGAAAGGACCTTGCCAATTTGGGGAGAACTTGCCTTTCGCTTCAACCTGGTGAGGAAGGATACACTTCAATACCAACTGACCAACTTCAAAATTCCTGGGTCGTAACTTTTTGTTATACGCTCGAGCCATTCTCCTCTGATACAATTGGCCATGACATACCGACGTTAGCCTTTTTTTCTCAATCAAACTCAATTGTTCCAGTTGGGTTTTGACCTACTCGTCATCATTAATCTATGCTTCCACAATGACTCGAAGAGATGAAATTTCAACTTCTACAGGAATGACTGCTTCTATCCCATACACCAATAAATATGGAGTTACCCCAGTTGAAGAGCAAACAATAGTGCGATAACCTAGCAATTCAAATGGCAACTTCTCATGCCATTGTCTAGATCCTTGTACCATTTTCTGTAATATCTTCTTGATATTCTTATTAGCGGCTTCCATGGTGCCATTTTTCTTCGGATGATATGGAGTGGAATTTTGATGTGCGATCTTAAACTGTTGACACACTTCTTGTATTATGTGACTATTGAGATTAGCAGCATTATTAGTAATGATCATCTTTGGAATTCCAAACCTACAAATGATGTTGGCATGAACAAAATCCACCACCGCCTTCTTTGTTACTGACTTAAAAGTTACCGCCTCTACCCACTTTGTGAAGTAATCAATGGCCACCATAATGAATCTATGACCATTCGATATTTTTGGCTCAATCGGTCCAATCGCGTCCATTCCCTAAGATACAAATGGCCACGGAGCAGCCATTGCGTGCAACTCAGCTGGAGGGGAATATATCAGATCACCGTGTACCTGACTTTGATAACATTTTCAAACAAATCGAATAGAATCCCTCTCCATAGTAAGCCAATAATAACCTGCTCGGAGGATCTTCTTTGACAAGACATAACCGTTCATATGAGGTCCACATACTCTAGAATCAACTCCAACCATGATTGCTGAAGTTTCTTTTGTATCTACATATCTCAAAAGTCCCAGATCAGGGGTTCTCTTGTATAAGATTCCTCCACTTAAGAAAAATCCACTAGCCAAATGCCTAATAGTCCGCTTTTGATCATTGGTGGCATGTGTTGGGTATTATCTTGAATGGATATACTGCTTGATATCAAAGAACTAAGGTTCACCATCGAGCTCTTCTTCAACTTCATTACAATAAGCATGTTGATCATGACTCTGTATATGCACTGGATGGATGTAGGCCTTATCAGGGTGTTAGAGCATTGAAGACAAAGTGGCCAAAGCATCAGCAATCTCATTGCAAATTCTTGGAATATGCCTAAACTTTATAGATACAAACCGTTGACATAGCTCTTGCAAGCATTATTGATATGGTATGAGCTTCAAATCTTGCATCTCCCAATCGCTTGAATCTGATGGACGAGCAAATCTGAATCCCCCAACACTAATAGTTCTTGGACTCCCATATCAACAGCTAACCTCAAACCAAGAATGCATGCTTCATATTTTTCCATGTTATTGGTACAATAAAATTGAAGTTGCGTTGTTACCGGGAAATGTTGCCCCAATTTAGAGATAAGAACTGCAGCTATTCTGACTTCTTTCATATTAACAGCTCCATCAAAGAATAGCTTCCAACCCAGATCAGCCTCTATAATTACTTCCTCGACATAGAATACCTCTTCATCTGGAAAATATATCTTTAGCGGCTCATACTCTTTATCAATGGGATTCTCAGCAAGATAATCTGCCATGGATTGGGCTTTCATGGCTGTTCGAGTCACATATACAATGTCAAACTCAGTAAGAAATTTTTTCCACTTTGCCAAATCGACCTGTTGGCATAGGCTTCTGAAAGAAATACTTCAAAGGATCTATGCGAGAGATGAGATAAGTAGTGTAGGATGAAAGATAATGCATCAACTTCTGCACTACCCATGTTAGGGCACAACACGTCCTTTCAAGAAGAGTGTACCTGGTCTTATATGCAGTGAACTTCTTGTTGAGATAATAAATAGCCTATTCCTTTCTGCCTGTGACATCATGTTGACCCAACATACAACCAAATGAATTATCCATAACCAATAAGTACAAAATTAAAGGCCTGGCAGGCTCAAGTGGCACCAACACTGGTGGATGTAAGAGATATCTTTTAATTTTATCAAACACTTCCTGACATTCTTCAGTCCACTCAATAGCAACACTCTTCTTCAGCAACTTGAAAATGGGCTCACAAGTAGTTTTGAGTTGAGCAATGAACCTACTAATATAGTTCATCCTGCCAAGCATACTCATCACTTCCATTTTGTTCTTGGGCAGCGGCAGATCTTGGATGGCTTTGATATTTGAAGGGTCTAACTTAATACACCAATGGCTGACTACAAACCCTAACAACTTTCCGGATGGAACTTCAAATACACATTTTGTCGGGTTAAGCTTGAGATTATACCTGCGAAGCCTTTCAAAGAACTTTCTTAAATTTTTAACATGGTCAACCTACTCTTTGATTTAATAATCACATCATCTACATAGACCTCAATCTCCTTATGCATCATATTATGAAACATAGGGTCATGGCTCTCATATATGTTGCTTCAGCATTCATCAAACCGAACGGCATCACTTGATAACAAAAGTCCCTCATGGTGTGATAAAATAGGTCTTCTCCATTTCTTCATCATCCATAATGATCTGGTTGTATCCGTCATAGCAATCCACAAAAGAGGCAACATCATGTTTAGCACAGTTGTCTAGCAAAATATGGATGTTGGGTAGCGAAAAATCATCCTTCAAACTTGCTCTGTTCAAATCACGGTAATCAACACATACTCAAATTTTGCCATCTTTCTTTGGGACAAGAACAACATTGGATAACCACGTAGGATAACGAGCCACTTGAATGACTTTGGCTTTAAGTTGTTTTATGATTTCCTCCTTGATTTTAATATTTACATAAGTTTTAAACTACCTCAACTTCTGTTTCACAAAGGGGAATACAGGATCAGTTGGCAATTTATGAGCCACTAATTCAGTGCTTAAACCAGGCATATCATCATAAGACCATGCAAAAACATCCTTATAATCAATTAATGCTTGAATCATTCCATATTTTAGTTGTGGAAAAGCATGTACACTGATTTTAGTTTCCCTAACATCTTCTTGATTCCCTAGATTAATCAGCTCAGTTTCATTCAAATTAGGATTTGGCTTGTCTTCAAACTGTTCCAACTCTTTGCTTATTTCTTCTAGTGCCTCTTCTTCATCATATTCCCCTCTTGCTTCATTATATCTTAATTAGTTTGGATTTTAAGATCAGGCTAAAATTTTTGCATGCATGACATGTCATTAGAATCATCATAAAGAGAACTGTATAAAGAAAAAGACAAAAACAAAATATATTCGACACAAAATAAGGGGACATTGTATTTTATTAAAAGGGAAAGATAGGAGGTTTTAAACACAAATGAAAACAGAATGTAAACAAGCTAAATTCCAAATTATAACCCTGGAATAACTCGGATAAATAGAAAGAAAAAAAAATGAACTACCAAAACTCCCTCCTGACAGGGAGAGGAGTGACTTCCCAATTGTTGAGCTGGACCTCAGGACCTATGAACAATACATCCACCTTAGGGGTACCCTCTCCTGTTTCAACCATGTCAAGATCAATCAGTAGGTTTTGAAAGTTATCAACCAATTCAGGTTCAAATTCTATAGGTTTTGTAACATCGCTCTTGACAAATAATTCACTGAGTAGCGGCATTGGGCTAGGGAGCGACCATGTTTTCTTTTTCCTACCCTTGGCCTTCTTCAAATCTTCAGCCGTAGGTTTAAATCCCAGACCAAAAGTGCCCATGTTCTCTCTCGAACATATGGGACGAACGATACCATACAGAGACACTCCCAAACCCTTCCCTGGCACAAATCCATATTTAAAAAGCTCACTCACCATCATGATAGAAGCGGAAGACAATTGTGGTCCCTGAATAACCTATCTTTCAAGGATATGATCTACTAGCACTGTATCAAAAGTTTGATAGACAAATGTCTCCTCTACATTGTTTGCTTCAATTAGAGACAACGGAGAATCTTTATAGGCGGACAAATCCCCTTCACCATGAATAACCACTTCTTGCCTGTCATGCTCAAACTTGATCATCTGGTGCAATGTAGATACAACCGCCTTGGCCTTATGGATCCATGGTGTTCCTAACAATAGATTGTAAGAGGAGTCGATGTTCAATAATTGAAACTCTAGGATGAATTTAACAAGCCCTATAATCAACATTAGTTCTATTTCTCCAATGGAGTTTGATTTTGCACCATCGAAAGCCCTAACACATACATTGTTAGGCCTGATCCTCTCAACACCAATATTTAAATTTTGCAAAGTAGAAATAGAGTAGATAGTTGCATCGGAACCTCCGTCAATCATGACATGAGTGACATAGAAATCTTCGCACTTCACTATAATGTAAAGACCCCGGTTATGCCCCGTAACTTCAACAAGCAATTCATCGTCAGAGAAGCTGATCCGATTGACCTCAAAGATTTTTCCAACCATTTTCTCAGTCTAATTTACTATAATCTCCCTAGGAACATATGCTTTATTTAATAGCTTTAATATAATATCACGATGTTCCTTGGAATGCAACAACAAAGATAAGAGGGAAATTTGAGTAGGGGTTTTCTTCAACTGATCTATTATTGAATACGCTGGCAACTTCATCTTTTTCAAAAATTCTTCGGCTTCTTCTTTGGTGATAGTCTTTTTGATAGATGAAGGTCCACTCACAATTGTCTTGGACTTCCTTAAACTTTCAGGCACGAAGCATCTTTCTGACCGAGTCAAATCCTCTACCTCATCTACATCTCTACTATTTCCTTCCCCTGATAGGTCATCACAGTCCGCTCATAGTTCCAGGGAACCTTTTTTGTGTCAAATACCAGAGGTTGGGTCACTGGTATGATGATAATAGGCACTGCAAGTGCTCCTTTCACCATTAATATAGGCTTACACGGAGCTCTTATCACCGTCAACTTAGGCTTTTCTTGACTTAAACCAACGACTGCTCTGACTCCTTTCACTGTGATCACGGGTTTCTTTATGTTTTCTTGGACTTTAGCTTTTCTCATTCCTTCCTGGCTTAGTGACATTGCTTTCAACGAATCTGCTACATTCACTAATTTTTCCTCATTGGTCTGTATCTTTACAATTGGCTTATAACACCTTGACGACTCTTTCCCATCATATATCAATTCTAACATATTGGTTTCAGCATGGGTTGGTAGCGGATTCTGGTTAACGTTTGGAACCTCCGGGGCCTAGACCAGTATCTGATTTGTGTCAGTTAAATCTTGGATAGCTCTCTTTAAATACCAGCATTTCTTCATATTGTGGCCTAGCATATCAGAACAATATGCACACCTTAAAGAATAATCAAAATTTCTCAGAGGTGCATTTGAAAGCCTTCCTTGAATTGGGCTTAAGACCTTCATCTTTCTCAACCTAGCAAACAAGCTAGCATATGACTCCCCAAGAGGTGTGAACTAATTTTTGACCGCCTTCTCTTTCTTGTACTTAGGCCTGGATTAGAAACCAGGTATGGAGGGGTTTTGTAATTTGGTGGAGCTGATGGACAATTTTATGGAGCTTGCGCGCGCCATTGCGGGTAAGAAGGGGTTTGGGCATATGGCTACGCGCTATATACTGGGTACGGGGGTAGTGGAATAGAATATAATAGGTTTTGTAGAGAGTAGTAATGGTGGGGAGGAATATATAGAGCTTGGACGTAGTCTTGGGCTTGAGATTGGGGATAGGGGTGAGGCGGTCTTTTAGGATAGAAATGGGTTCCAGCTACAACGGTTGCCACGTCCTCTTTTTTTTTACCTCCAAATACTCCAGAGCCACCTTGAATAGCTTGTGTGGTGGCTTTTAACGTGGCAAAACTCACTATTCATCCAGGATTCCGTCCTCTATCATCTCTCCTATTTTGAGGACTTCAATAAAAGACTTTCCCATTGCCAAAAGTAAATGTTAAAAATAGGTCTCATCCTATGCCTGAATGAAGACCTCTACCAACTTACTCTCCTTCATTGGAGGCTTTACCCTGGCGTCCTGTTTACGCCACCTTATCGCGTATTCCCGAAAGCCTTCAGTACTTTTCTTCTTCATGTTGACCAAAGATTTTTTGTCAGGAATCAAGTCGACATTATACTAAAAATATTGCACAAAATCAGAAGCTAAGTCATCCCAGTTGTTCCACTTGTTGATATCTTGATCGACAAACCATTCTGAAGCCAGATCAGAAAGACTCTCGCCAAAGAAAGCCATGAGCAACTCTTCTCTTCCCCCTGCAGCCCACAATTGGTTGCAATAATGTCTTAAATGTGCCACGGGATCACCGTGCCCAGCATACTTCTTGAACTTGGGCATTTTAAAACCAAGACGTCCGGGAACATGTAAAAATCTTTATAGGAAACACTCTTATAACCTCCGATTCCCTACAAATTCCTCATGGCCTGTTCCAAACTTTTTAATTTCCATGCTATGACCTCCTGTTCCTCTGTTGCGATAGGTTTATCCGTATCAAATAGAAATGCAGGTAACTGAGTGTACCCATACGATTCATTCATTCTCAAAGTAGGCTCTAGGGCATAATACTGACTATCTGAAACCTTCAATACTGGTTCACTGGCAGACCGAGGAAGCACCACTGTTAGCCATACAGTATAGGTGGAACTTCAGGTGGTGGCGGAGCCACAAACACAGGCGCTGCCAGTGGTGCCGGCTGAGCAGCGTGCCTTGGTTGGGGAATCTCCAAAGGCACACTAGAAGTGCCAGGATAATATTATAGTGGAGTGAATCTTGGCGCGTGTTCTGGTGACTTCATAAGAGCAGAGAATTGAACCTAAAAAAGCGGTGGGCAGTTAAAGATATTCCCAAGATCTTCAGGGAGTGGGGGAAGAGGCATGCCACTAGCCCATGCTTGGTTCAGATCTATTAATTGTTGCCTAAGTCTTAGAATCTCATCATTGCGTTCTGAAATTTCCTCCCGGGGATCCTGATCTGGGTCAATGAGCGAATTTTCAATCTCCCTACTAGCCATAGCGAGCTTTGCTTTTGATTTAGTGAAGTAAGGGTGACTAGCTAGAGTGCTGCAAACCAATTGTTATCTGAAAGAAGATGCTCATCAAAGAAAACACCCGTTAGGATTAGGTCACACAACAAGCATGGGAATCACATTAGTAAAATTGTCCTAGATTCATGTTCATTTCTACCAGCCTTTGAGGGTAGCAAGGTCATTTTAACATCATCCCGATTTTCATGTACACTCACTTGCTTTTTTCCTCCAACCACACCTCTCTTCTTTCACCCTTATTTCTCTCTCTTTTTTTGTATCAGTTCTTTCCCTTTCTTGTCTTATCATCCTTTCTTTCTTTTATTCTCTCGCTATCTACCTTCATTTTATCATTCTTTATGGCTTTTGCTTTTCTTTAAAGGAGGAAAAAATAATGAAAAACAATGAAACAAAATGATTAGATCGAACCTAAAAGTAGGTTGCCTACGTATCATGTTTTACATAAATCAGATCTTGCGTAGTTTGGGTTGCATATGCATAAACATCACATAGTTGTAGGCTTTTTTTTCTTTTTTTTTGATAAAAAAATGAAAACAAATAAACAAAATAAAGATGCAACAATATAACATTTGATGAAAGAAACAACATAAACATACAACGAAATTAAGACAACC